>NC_059166.1:50691186-50992005 GCF_019923935.1 Bubalus bubalis
GGGTTTGGGTGGACTCTGGGGGTTGGTGATGGACAGGGAGGCCTGGCATGCTGTGGTTCATGGGGTTGCAAAGAGTTGAACACAACTGAGTGACTGAGCTGAACTGAACTGAACTATGGGACCGGATGCCATGATCTTAGTTTTCTGAGTGTTGAGTTTTAAGCCAGTTTTTTTCACTCTCCTCTTTTACTTTCCTCAAGAGGCTCTTTAGTTCTGCTTTGCTTTCTGCCATAAGGGTGGTGTCATCTGCATATCTGAAGTTTTGATTTTTCTCCCAGAAATCTTGATTCCAGCTCGTGTGCTTCATCCAGCCCAACATTTCACATGATGTAGTCTGCATACAAGTTAAATGAGCAGGGTAACAATATACAGCCTTGATGTACTTTCCCAATTTGGAACCAGTCTGTTGTTCCATGTCCAGTTCTAACTGTTGCTTCTTGACCTTCATACAGATTTCTAAGAAGGCAGATCAGGTGGTCTGGTATTCCCATCTCTTTGAGAATTTTCCACAGTTTGTTGTGATCCACACAGTCAAAGACTTTGAAATAGTCAATAAAGCAGAAGTAGAAGTTTTTTCTGAAACTCTCTTGCTTTCTCGATTATCCAACGTATGTTGGCAATTTGATCTCTGGTTCCTTTGCCTTTTCTAAATCCAACTTGAACATCTGGAAGTTCAGGGTTCACGTACTGTTGAAGCTTGGCTTAGAGAATTTTGAGCATAACTTTGCTAGCGTGTGAGATGAGATGAGACTGAGTCTGTAAACACACACAAATTTTATAAAGTACTGGATCATGTGGTCCTAAACATTATTGAAAAATGATCACATTATTCTAAATGATTATTTTTTCAATATCCTGCTGTTCATGATGGCTTTATACCATGGTTAGCTAATAACTCAGGGCTAAATAAACAGGACAAAATTCATCCTTAATGATACACTGAATGTATAAATTTCAAATGGTCTCTGATAATTCCAATTATTTTTTATCAACATCTCAAATATTGTTATGGCGTTATTGTTTTTAGCTCAAAGTGTGGTTGAAGAGGAGTCAGTGTTAGAAGTCTAAGCTCCACCATTTCTGATTTATTTGCACCTGCATTATTAGTAATATATTCAAACTCTGATTTCTTTGCAGGTATATTTTTTATACCATTTGTTCAATTTGAGAGGCTTAGTTTCATCAAAAGTAATTAATATGAACTACAAATCCACCTAATCAGGCACAAATAAACTGCAAAAATCACAATATAATGAAATCAAAAGGATGCACAGAGGACTTGTGTTAACACCTTTAAGATACCTAATCCTCTCTCAGGATAGCTCATGAGGGCTGAGATATGACACACATGCCTGCTGTGAGTGCCAGCAGCAATCTTTAAATATTAGCAAATCCTAACAAATAAGCTCAGTTAGTCCATATTGGAAAGCACAGGTGTAGATGACCCCTTGAGTTCTGTCTCCTCACAGTGGCCGCATCTATAAAGATGTTCAGAAGGTTCATTGACAGCCAAAAATTCACTCTGAGTCAAAGCCTTTAAAAGACTCTTCTAATCACTGGTACTTTTGAATTAGTCACTAAATGATATATTAAGCCAAAATTATGTATGCACATGAACATAAATCCTGTTTAAATGTACTTTAAACAGAAGATGCACATTATATTTTTATTGTTAATAAAAGATGTGTTACATACAAGGGAGCTCTAAATTTGGGGCAAATGATATCAGAATCATATAAATTAGTAAGAAAATTTATTTCAAATCAAACACCTACTTTTAATATATTTTCCTCCCCTTTTCTTTAACGTTAGGAAACATCTTAAATGATTGAATGACATAGCTGGCCATTTCTTTTGTTCTTTACTCAAAAGTAACAGACCCTATCTAGAATATAACTGACAGCCATCTTAAATATGATTTTTTACCTTTCTGTAACTCTATCATGGTACTTGACAAAAGAGTTCATTTTTTACACTTATTGGCTTAAAAACACAAAGCTTTCTTCTGCAGACCTAACAGAAACTATATGTCGTTTGCTATTTCAATTATATCATGAAGATATTTCTAAAACCTAATCAAATTCACATCCATCTCCTGGTAAATTGATATGTATAAAACAGAAAAGGCAGTATTACAAAGGTTCTTATTTGAATTCTACGGAAAAGTCTATCACCTGTAGAAAACCTGGCAGTGTAATTAGTCTAATTGTGCCTAAAATAAAGCTTCATACTCAGATAAAGTGCTGGCTTCCAGATTGGCACAGGTGTTTCTGCTACCTTTAGATTCAGTCAGTTAGGAGTTCTTTCACTTTTAAATTCACTTGTTGAAAACCAAAAGCCTAATTTTTCATTCATTCAATTACACCATCCTATTGTCACTTTATGAGAGCAGCATAAATAAAACAATTTACTCCACACATTTTAGTCTTACATTTTAGCAAAGATATCCAGTCACCTTACAACATTACAATTCTACCCAATTAGATTAAATTCATAGGGATCAATCAGTAGAGCATGTTCTCGTGTTTCTTGCTCTTGTGCCCCTGTAGCCAAATAGCCTTTAGAAGGCTGAAGACAGACCAAACTTAAATTCAAATTTTTGCAAAGCCTGAGGAAGTTGGCACTTTAGATCCTAGACAGTTAGAAGCCAATGAGTGCCCTTGCTAAGATACCCTCCCTCAGTACTAGACAAGGGAAAATTTCCCAACAACTTCTCCATATGATCTCTGAGAAAGAAAAATTAAGTTACAGCATAAGAAGCTGTATCTGCCTTTGATAAAGTATAACAAATAAAATATTAATAGTGCCATAACCCAGAATTTTGGCAGTAAAAGATTATTTTCAGTAAAGTATGCATTCCTAGCTTTTGGTTGAGAAGTTCTGAAACAAAGAACAATTCATATATAGTCTATTCTCAAAGTGATTTGGATCAGGAACCTCTTAGTGTTTATAAAAGTTGCTATATAGTCATTTAAATTTATTTACAAAGTTACACATGACATTTTTAGGTGACTTTTCACAGAAGCTTTTTGAAAAAAATATTCATATAAAAGCATTGGCATATTGTAAAAAGTGCAGCTAGGGCCATGGCTGCAACACATTTCTTCTGGCTGGGACAGGTAACACCCATAAGAGAAGCAAGCAGATACACAGTAGAGTGAGTGGGTAATGAAATGAAGTGAAACGAGCCCCATTTACAGAGCTTGGTACTATTCAGCTCCAGCTGACTGCTGGCTGAGGCTTCTCATAAGAGTCTTCTGATTTTTCAAAAGAAACCAAAAATCTAGTTAGGGCAGTTGGAAGAAGTCCAAGGTAATAATTGAAATGAACTATGATGGTAAGTTCAACTACCTAGTGAAGATGAGGGTGATGGAAAGTGACCAGATCTTGGCATATATTGAAGAACAAGCTAACAGATCCCAATTCATGCAGGATTTGTACATACAATTTGAAATGCAATGTAAAGATGCTGACCATCTCTTATAAAACTCAATCTCTCTAGTCCTGCTAAACAAACAAACCAAACAAAGGAAAAAAAAACCCACCATGTTTGCTTCAATTAAGGGAAAAACTAAAAACACTTAATGTCTTCCATAACCTGGCCCCAAATCTCTCTCTCATCACTTATTATGTGTCTTTCCCCCAACTTCCCCTCCATTTTAGCAAATGACAACTGTCTCCTGAAAACACTGTGTATAATTTTTATAAAGGGTTTCTTGACCAGACTCAGTTTTTCTTCTGTGTAGAATGTCTTCTACTTAGGACACTTATAGTACAATAACCCAGAATTTTGACAGTTAAAAGTCAGATTATTTTCAGTAAAGTATGCATTCCTAGCTTTTGGCTGAGAAGTTTTTGACAAAGAACAGTAGTGGGACTTACTATGTTCCACTATACTCTTAAGTTTCAGTCAGTTCAGTCACTCAGTCGTGTCCAGCTCTTTGCGACCCCATGGACTACAGCAAGCCAGGCCTCCCTTGTCCATAACCAACTCCCGGAGCTTACTCAAACTCAAGTCCATTGAGTCGGTGATGCCATCCAACCATCTCATCCTCTGTCATCCCCTTCTCCTCCTGCCCTCAATCTTTCCCAGCATTAGGGTCTTTTCAAATGAGTCAGCTCTTCACGTCAGGTGGTCAAAGTATTGGAGTATCAGCTTTAGCATCAGTTCTTCCAATGAATATTCAGGACTGATTTCCTTTAGGATGGACTGGTTGGATCTCCTTGCAGTCCAAGGGACTCTCAAGAGTCTTCTCCAACACTACAGTTCAAAAGCATCAATTCTTTGGTGCTCAGCTTTCTTCATAGTCCAACTCTCACATCCATACATGACTATTGGAAAAACCATAGCTTTGACTAGACGGACCTTTGTTGGCAAAGTAATGTCTCTGCTTTTGAATATACTGTCTAGGTTGGTCATAACTTTCCTTCCAAGGAGCAAGCATCTTTTAGTTTCATGGTTACAGTCACCAACTGCAGTGATTTTGGAGCCCAAGAATATAAAGTCTGTCATTGTTTCCACTGTTTCCCCATCTATTTGCCATGAAGTGATGGGATCAGATGCCATGATCTTAGTTTTCTGAATGTTGAGCTTTAAGCCAAATTATTCATTCTCCTCTTTCACTTTCATCAAGAGGCTCTTTAGTTTTTCTTTGCTTTCTGCCATAAAGGTGGTGTCATCTGCATATCTGAGGTTATTAATATCTCTCCTGGCAATCTTGATTCTAGCTTATGATTCATCTAGCCCATCGTTTCTCATGATGTACTCTGCATATAAGTTAAATAAGCAAGGTGACAATATACAGCCTTGACGTATTCCTTTTCCTATTTGGAACCAGTCTGTTGTTCCATGTCCAGTTCTAACTGTTGCTTCCTGACCTGCATACAGATTTTTCAGGAGACAAGTCAGGTGGTCTGATATTCCCAAACTCTCAAGTTTTTGAGGACTTTATTAGCATCCCAAGCAATGTCTTCCCATTTGCTCAAGTTTACAATGTGTTTTAGTTAAACAAATAGGATTCAATAATGAAGGAACCTTGCATCTATTCCAAGTTCTTCTTCTTTGGAAAGAAAATGCCTAAAACTTGCAGCAACGTATTTCTTACATTTTCTTATATCTCTAACTTAAAGACCCACATCCTATATAAATAAGAAAACAAAATTACTATAATGAAAGCAGATGTGGGAAGAACTCTGTAGCCATGCATACAGAATAGTGCAATTTTTCAGGGACTAGTGACCTCTGAGAAAAGCAGACAGCCAGAGACACAGGCAATAGGAAGATAAACCTCCAATTGAGCAGAGATGCATCTGTGAATATGTTCTGGATCTTGGAATATGAAATAAGAAGGGTGCATTGAATAAACCTATTCTCTGTCAATCCGAGAAAAAGATTTAACCACTGCTCTTGAACAGGAGCAAGACCAAGGATGACTTATTCACTCTATATTCTAACAATCTGAACTTCAAAACATCTTTAATGGGGAAAAGAGAGTAGTCATGGAACATAAAGGAAAAAATATTGCATAGTAATGGGAAAAATACAGCATTTGGAGACTCAAACAACATATGTCTGAAAAAGATCTACTGCATGATTTGGAAGAAAAGTTAAGGAAATTATTCAGTGTGTGTATGTGTGTAGTGTGTGTGTATGTATGTGTGTGTGTATGTGTATAGCTCATAGTTTTATGTCTAAATTTTTTAACCTAGTTTATCATGAATAACAAAGTTTTTAAATATTCTTGGGAAAATTTTTACTCACTATATAAGATGGTATGAATGAATTTGCCATTCACTTTGTTTAAACATTTTGCTATTTCAGCTTTTCACTGTGCATATATGTTTGTAGTATATATGTTTGTAGAACATCTTATTATTTTTTTTTTACTGTTTGGAATATTAATTTATATAGAATTACTGAGTCAAAGGAGAAAATTATTTAATAAATATTGATGGAACAAAGCAAACATTTTTTAAAAAGCAATTTAACATATATTGCATATGGAATATAGAATAGAGATAGAAGAAAACAAATAAACAGGGAAAGAAAAAGAAAGGAAGGAAGGAAGGAGGGTGGAAAGGAGAAAAGAAGGAAAATAGAAGGAGAAAAGGAAAAGGAAGAAGAAAGCGAAGGAGGAAAAGAAAATTCCAAGGTTTGTCTCACAGGGAAAGAATAAACCTGACACTTCATCCTTTAATGAAACTATAAAAATAGCAGCACCTCTAAAACAAGGCAAGGTGAAGCCACATCAAGCAGAGATCAACAAGAAATAGTACTATTCCAGACCAGGAGACAAGGCAAAGACAGGAATTCACTGCTATCTTGAGGACACATTCTTCTACACAGACACCATCATGGGATGAGGAGACATTTGGAGGGGTCAGAAATTCCTGAAAAAGATTTAAAGTTTATATTGACCTGAAAAGAACCGTTTAAGATGATACAGGCTAACTTAATTTGAATAAGCTGGCTTAACCTCTTTTTCTACTCATAGAAGGAGTGGAGCTTTAAAGAAGAAATCAGCTTAAAAAATAAGGAAAGCTACATTTCAGTACCCATGTATTTCTAATGGGTAAAATGATGTGCACTATAGTCAGCTTTTTATTTTTTTCCATTATTTTTAAAGCATAGTTGACAAAAATTGCATATAGTTGTATGACTTGATATTTTGATAAATGTATACATTGTGAAATCACCTTCATGGTTCATAGCCTTATAGCGAAGGAGCTTACATAACTCAGTAAAGCTATGGGCCATGCTGTGCGGTGTCACCCAAGATGGACAGGTCATAGTGAAGAGTTCTGATAAAATGTGGTCCACTAGAGGAGGGAATGATCTCAGTTCATTTCCAAGGCAAATCATTCAACATCACAGTAATCCAAGTCTATCTCCCAACCACTCATGCCAAAGAAGCTGAAGTTGAATGGTTCTGTGAAGACCTATAAGATCTTCTTGAGCTAACCTCCCGCCACCAAAAAAAAAGTCCTTTTCATCATAAGGGATTGGAATGCAAAAATAGGAAGTCAAGAGATACCTGGAGTCGTGGGAAATTTGGCCTTGGAGTACAAAATGAAGCAGGGCAAGGCTAACAGAGTTTTGTCAAAAGAATACACTGGTCATAGCAAACACCCTCTTCCAAGAACACAAGAGAAGACTCTACACATGGACATCACCAGATGGTCAATATCGAAATCAGATTGATAATATTCTTTGCAGCCAAAGAAGGAGAAGCTGTATACATTCAGCAAAAACAAGAACTGAAGCTGACTGTAGCTCAGATCATCAGCTCCTTATTGTAAAATTCAGGCTCAAATTGAAGAAAGTAGGGAAAACCACTAGGCCATTAAGTTATGACCTAAATCAAATCCATTATAATTATACAGTGGAGGTGACAAATAGATTCAAGAAATTAGAACTGGTAGACAGAGTGCCTGAAGAACTATGAACAGAGATTCTTGATGTTGTACAGGAGGCAGTGACAAAAATCATCTCAAAGAAAAAGAAATGCAAGAAGAGTGGTTGTCTGAGGAGGCTTTACAAGTAGCTGAGGAAAGATGAAAAGTGAAACGCCCCAAGGAGGAAGGGAAAGATATATCCAAGTGAATGTAGAGTTCCAGAGAATAACAAAGAGAAACAGAAAGGCTTTCCTAAGTGAACAATGCAAAGAAATAGAGGAAACAAAAGAATGGGAAAGACTAGAGATCTCTTCAAGAAAATTGGAGATATCAAGGGAACATTTCATGCAAGAATGAGCACTATAAAGGACAGAAATGGTAAGGATCTAACAGAAGCAGAAGAGATTAAGAAGAGATGGCAAGAATACACAAAACTATAGAAAAAAAAAACATCTTGATGACCCAGGGCACTCATGTAGAGCCAGACATCCTGGAGTGTGAAGTCAAGTGGGGCTTAGGAAGCATTTCTAGGAACAAAGCTAGTAGTGATAATGCAATTCCAGCTGAGTTATTTAAAAACCTTAAAAGATGATGCTGCACTCAATATGTCAGCAAATTTGGAAAACTCAACAGTAGCTATAGGACTGGATAAGGTCAGTTTTCATTCCAACCTTAGATATGCAGATGATACCACTCTAATGGCAGAAAGTGAAGAGGAACTAAAGAGCCTCTTATGAGGGTGAAAAAAAGAGGAGAGTGAAAAGGCTGATTTAAAACTCAAATTTCAAAAAACTAAGATCATGGCATCTGGTCCCACCACTTCATGGCTAATAGATGAGGAAACAATGACAGATTTTACCTTCTTGGGCTCCAAAATCACTGTGGATGGTGATTGCAGCCATGAAATTAAAAGATGCTTGCTCCTTGGAAGAAAAGCTATGACAAATCTAGAGAGTATATTAAAAAGCAGAGACATCACTTTGCCTACAGTGGTCCATATAGTCAAAGCTATGGTTTTTCCAGTAGTCATGTATGAATGTCAGAGGTGGACTATGAAGAAGACTGAGCACCAAAAAATTGATGAATTTGAATTGTGATGCTGGGAAAAAACACTTAAAGTCCCTTGGACAACAAGGAGATCAAATCAGTCCATCCTAAAGGAAATCAAATGGGAAGGACTGCTGTTGAAGCTGAAACTCCAATATTTTGGCCACCTGACTCAAAGAGGAGATTCATTGGAAAAGACCCTGATGCTGGGAAAGACTGAATGCAAAAGGAGAAGAGGGTGGCAGAATATGATGGTTAGATAGCATCACTGACTCAATGGACTTGAATTTGAGCAAACTCTGGGAAATAGTGAAGGACAAGAAAGCCTGGCATGCTGCAGTCCATAAGGTTGCAAAGAGTCCAATTTGACTTAGTGACTGAACAACAACAATATACTGTGAAAAAATCACCTACAGTTAACTTTTTAAACATTTCAATATATATGGTTCCTAAGAAAATGCTAATAAAATACTAACCAAACTGCTAGCAAAATGATTGAAAAGAAGAAAAAACATGCGGACAGTATCAAATGCTGACAGGTTGTGGTAGTAAAAAGTACTCTTATTCTGCTGGTAACAGTCTAATTTAGTAAGATAACTGGGGAAAACTTCTTATCAGTATCTTCTAAAACTTGACATATATAATCCTCACAAATCAGCAATTCTATTCCTGTATATAGATCCAACAGAAATGTTTACCAAAGAACATGTATAAAAGTGTTCAGAGTTGTGCTACTTGCAAATGTAAAAAGAAAGGAATATCAATATCAATCTACAAAAATATGGAAAGATTGAAGTGTATATATATATATTTAAACATTCCATCCTCAGAATTCCATCACCTCCTCCCTCACTCAAAATTCCCTCACACCTTCCCTCACTCAGAATTCCCTCTGATCTGTAGTCTCTCAGAATTTCTTCTCACTCTTCTTTTAAAATTTCCTGTTCACCCTTCTTATCTCAGAATTCCCTCACTCTCCTTCTTTCAGAATGCCCTCACACCCTCTGTCACTCAAAATTGCCTCTGAAACCTTTCTTCTCTCAGAATTCCCTCTCATTCTTCTTCTTCTTTTTTTTTTTTTAATTCCCTGCTCACTCTCCTTCTCTCAGAATTCTTTAACACCCTCTCTCACTCAGATTCCCTTTTTACTCTATACCTCAATCATAGTACCATCACAGATTCCCTCACTCAGAATTCCTTCTCACCTTTCTTCTCTCAGAATTCCCTCTCACTCTTCTTATCTCACTATTTCCTCTCACTCTCCCCTCAGAATTCCTTCTCATCCTCCTCCTGTCAAAATTCCCTCTTACCTTTCTTCTTTCAAAATTCCCTCTCACTCTCCTTCTCTTACAATATCCTCATATCTTCTCTCACTCAAAATTCCCTCTTACCTCTCTGCTCTCAGAATTGCCTCTCATCTTTCTTCTTTCATAATTCCCTCACTCTCTCCTTATCTCAGAATTCCCTCACATTCTCCCTTCTCTCAGAAATCCCTCATACCCTCCCTCACTCAGATTCACTCCTACCCTACTTCAGTCAGAATACCATCACATACTCCCTCACTCAGAATTCCCTCACATTCTTTTACTCAGAATTCCCTCTCACACTTTCTCTCAGAATTTCCTCACTCCCCTTTTCTCAGAAAGGCCTCTCACCTTCCTTCTCTCACAGTTCCCTCACAATCACCCTCACTCAGAATTCCCTCTCACCTTTCTTCTTTCCAAATTTCCTCACTCTCTTTCTCTTAGAATACCCTCTCACTTTTCCTCTCTCAATTTCCTCACACCTTTCTTCTCTCTCTCAGTTTCCTCACACTTTCCTTCTCTCAGAATTCCCTCACAGCCTCCCTCTCAGATTTTCCTCTCACTCTCCTTCTCTCACAATTCCCTCTTGCTCTCCTTCTTTAAGAAATCCCTAACTTGTCTCTCTGAGTTTCCTCACACCCTTCTTCTCTCAGAATTTACTCTCTTCTCTTCCTCTCAGAATTCTTTGTCACCTATCTTCACTCAGAATTACCTCACACAGTCCTTCTCTCAGACACTCAGAATTCCCTCTCACCTTTCTCCTCTCTGAAATCCCTTTCATTCTCCTCTCAGAATTCCCTCACAACCCCCCTCACTCAAAATTCCCCCTCACTCTCCTCTTACAATTTCTCACTCTCATTCTCTCAGAATTTCATCTCACTTTCCTTTCTTCACAAATCTCTTAACTTTCTTCTCAGAATTTCCTCTCCTCTTGTTTTAAAATTTCCTATCACTCCTTCTCTCAGAATTCCCTCTCAATTCCCTCTCACTGTCATTCTCAGAATTTCCTCCCACTCTCCTTCTCTCACAATTCCCTCTTAAGATCCTTTACTCAGAATTCCCTCCCTCCTCCACTCCCTCAATCAGAATACCACCACACACTCCCTCACTCAGAATTCCCTCACTCTTTCCTTGACTCAGTATTACATCTGACCTTTCTTCTCTCAGAATTCCTTCTCACTCTCATACTCTCAGAATTTCCTCCTGCTCTTCTTTTTTTTATTTTTTTAAATATAAATTTATTTATTTTAATTGGAGGTTAATTACTTTACAATATTGTATTGGTTTTGCCATACATCAACATGAATCTCTTTTTTCAATTCCCTTTCATTCTCCTTTTCTCAGAGTTTACTCACTGTCTTTCAGAATTCCCTTATAAACACTCACTCAAAATTCCCTTACCTTTCTTTTTTTTTAATTTAAATTTATTTATTTTAATTGGAGGCTAATTACTTTACAATATTATATTGGTTTTGCCATACATCAACATGAATCTGCTATGGGTGTACATGTGTTCCCCATCCTGAACCCCCCTCCCACCTCCCTCCCCGTACCATCCCTCTGGGTCATCCCAGTGCACCAGCCCCAAGCATCCATATCCTGCATCGAACCTTACCTTTCTGCTCTCAAAATTCCCTCTCATCTTTCTTCTTTCACAATTCCCTCATACTCTCCTCTCACAATTCCTTCACACTCTCCTCTAAGAATTTCCTCCCACCCTCCTTCATTCAGATTCCCTCTTACCTACCTCATTCAGAATGCCATCACATAGTCTCTCCTGCAGAATCCCTTACCTTTCTTCTCTTAGAATTGCCTTTCACCCTCCTGCTCTCAGAATTCCCTCATCTTTCTTCTTTCAGAATTTCATCTCACTCTCCTTCTCTTAGAATTTCCTATCATTCTCTTTCCCTCAGAATTCCCTCACACTCCTCGCACAATTCTCTAACACCCTTCCTCATTCAGATTTCCTCCTACCCTACCTCATTTAGAATAACATCACACACTTCCTTGCTAGAATTCCCTCACATTCTTTTCTTAGAGTCCTTTACCCACTCTCTCACTCAGAAATCCCTCTCACATTTCTTCTCCTGGAATCCCCTATCACTCTCCTCTCAGAATTCTCTCTCACTCACCTTCACTCAAAATTCCCTCTCATTTTCATCTTTCAGAATTCCCTCTCACTCTCCTTCACTTAAAATTCCTCACCTTTCTTCTTTTAGAATTCCCTCTCATTCTCCTTCTCTCAGAATTCCCTCACATCCTCTCTCACTCAAACTCTCTCTCACTTTTCTTCTCTCAGAATTCCTTCTCACCTTTCTTCTTTCAGAACTCCCTCACACTATCTCGCTCAGATTCCCTCTTACCCTACTGTGCTGCTATGCTTAGCACCCTTCCTCTCTCAGAATTCACCCTCATTCTCCTCCTTTCAGAATTCCTTGTCACCTTCCTTCACTCAGAATTCCCTCACATTCTGCTTCTCTCAGAAATCCCTTATCCCTCCCTTGCTCAGCATTCCCTCTCATAGTTGCTCTCAAAATTCCCTCTCACTCGCCTTCTTTCACAATTCCCTCACCCTTCTTTCAGTATTCCCTCTTACTCTCCTGTTACAATTCCCCTATTCTCCTTCTCTCAGAATTCCTTCTAACTTTCCCTCTCAGAGTTTTCTCATACATCCTTTTCTGAGAATTTCCTTTCACCTATCCCTTCTCTCGTAATTCCTTCATACCCTCCATCACTATGAATTACCTCACACCCTCCCTCATTATTTCACTCTCAGGTTCCTTCTCTCAAAATTCTCTCTCATGTTTTTTCTCTTAGAATTTCCTCACACCCTTTCTCTCTCATAATTCCTTCTCACCTCTTTTCTCAGAATTCCCTCACTCTTCTCTCAGAATTCCCTTTCAGTTTCCTTTTCTCAGAATTCCCTCTTATTGCTCTTCACTCAGAATTCTCTCTCACCCTCTTTCTCTCAGAATTTTGTCTCATTCTCCTCTCAGAATTTCTTTTTACCTTTCCTCTCTCAGAGTTTTGTCACACCTTCCTTCTCTCAGAATTCCCTCTCAGTCTCCACTCAGAATTTCCTCACACTCTCCCTTATTCAGAATTTCCTCTTTTCCTTCCTTCTCTCAGTATTCATTCTCACTCTCATTTTCTCAGAATTCCCTCTCATCTTCCTTCTCTCACTCTTCCCACACATTCTCCCTTACTCAGAATTCCCCAACACCTTTCTTCTCTCTAAATTCTACTCTCCTCAATCCCTCTCACTCTCCTTCTCTCACAATTCCCTCACAGCCTCTCTCACTCAGAATTCCCTCTCACCTTCTTTCTGAATTCCCTCCCTCACCTTCCTTCTCTCAGAATTCCTTCTCATTTTCTTTCTCTCACACTCTCTCTCCACCTCACTATTCTCTGCTCCCTCCTTTTCTCAGAATTTCCTCACCCTCCTTCTCTCAGAAATCCCTGACACCCTCCTTCACTTGGGCTTCCCTGGTTGATCAGAGGTAAGGAATCTGCCTGCATTTAATGCAGGGGATTCAGGTTTGATCCCTGGAGAGGGGAGATGCCCTGAAGAAGGAAATGGTGACCCATTCCAGTATTCTTGCCTGGGAAATCCCTTAGACAGAGGAGCCTGGAAACAAAAAAATGTGGCACATAACTTAGGGACTTTACAACAACAACAATTCCTTTACTTAGAATTCCTTTTCACTTTCCTTCTTTCAGAATTCCCTCTCATTTTCCTTCTCTTATATTTCTCTCACACCCTCTGTCACTGAGTATTCCCTCACGCCCTCCTTTCCTGAGAATATCTTCACTTGCCTTCTCTCAGAATTCCCCTTTTCTCTCAGAATTCCCTCACACTGTCCTCTCATAGTTATCTCTCACTCTTCTCTCAGAATTCCCTTACACTCTCCCTCAGTTAGATTTCCCTCTCATTCTCCCTCTAGCAGTATTCCCTCTTACTCCCCGTCTCTCAGAATTAACTCTCACCTTTATTTTCTTAGAATTCCCTCACTTTCCCTCTCTGAGTTTCCTAGCAGCTTCCTTCTCTCAGAATTCCCTCACATCTTCCCTTTCTCAGAGTTGCCTCTCACCCTCCTTCTCTCAGAATTCCTTCATATTCTCCCTCATAGAGAGCTCCTTCATACCATCCAGTTAGAGTTCTCTGACTCCCTTCCTATAATTTTTCAATATCTTGTCATTTTATGAAATGAAATCTCTTTGAAATCAACTATGGCATCAAGAAAGTAATTAGCCTCTAATTAAAATAAATAAATTTAAATTTAAAAAAAAAAAGAAAAGAAAACTTGTCCAAGTACTCAGGTTAAATCATGTAATCTCAGAACTAGTAATCTTTCTCCATAAAAATCACTGCCAACTTATGGAATGATGTAAGAAGCTGTGGAGTGATGCCTTTGATCTAAGACATTAATTGACTGAACCTCTGTGTAATCCCTGATTCACTGCATAGAGCTCACAATACAAAATAAGCAAACGTATGATCAAGGGAGAAAAAGTGAGGCAGTTACCAGGGCTTCTGACAAAGGTCCTCTTATTGACAGAGGAAATTTATGCAGCTCAATGGAGAATATAAAATGAGACTATTCTCTTGAGAGTAAGTTTAAGAAGTACTTGAAAAGATTTACAAGTTTTCCTTCACAAAACTTACTCAAACTTGGACCTCTATTTGAATATCTCATGCTGTGGATTTAAACTGATTATATCTGTCTGTAAATTAGCCCCAGAGACTTTACTATGTTCCTCAAAGTGATAGAATTGTATGAAGCAATATCAAACTCCTTCCAATCAGATGCTTAGAGAGTAAGATAAAAAGAGACCCTATAGGGAAAGTAGGAATCTTGCCCCCAAACAAAATGATCACAGTGCAAAGAAGATGAGACAGCCTCTGGCACAGATGGCCCTAGAACATTCCTCCATTTCCAGAAATTAAACAATAGATTGGAATTTGAATCTACAATCCTTATGCTATATATTATGTAATTTAGCAAGTAAGGCAAAGAAGGAATTCTGTGGATGTAATATTGCATCATTTCCCTCATTGTTCATTTTCCTTAGGTCTATGCCTTTTATATTCACTATGTTTTGGTCTTCTCCTTGCCCCAACATGATCTCTACATTCAATGGTCCACTCAGTAAGTATTTATTGAGCATATACTATACTCCTCTACACCCTGAAGATATTAATGTATGCAGTAAGTACCTGTGTGCATAGAAATAAACCTTGCAATATATGTATCAAAATTATTATTATTGATCCATCTTTAGATAGGATTAATTGCTCTCCCTATTTTCTTTATTTTTCACATTTTCTCTAAAGAAAATATATTACTTTCATCATCAAGTATTACAGTAACAATACAATAATTATGATGAGGGATTAAAATTCAAGAAGTGAAATGGGACAATTCTAATTACAGAGTTTAAGAGAATTGTGGTTTTTGCTCTGGGGAATCATAGATAAAGGATCGACTGCTAGCTTTCTGGAGTGATTAAAGAATAGTGACATACAGGAGGTAGTTTCTTTTTTTTTTTATTTTAATTGTTCTTATTTATTTTATTTATTTATTTATTTATTATAATTGTTTTTATTTTAATTATTCTACAATATTGTGATGATTTCTGCCATACATCAACATGAATCAGCCACAGGAAGAAGTTGTAAACTAGAGTCAAGAAACTTGACCAGATTCCTTGTATAAAGATATTTCTGCTCCACTACTCTGAGTTCCAGACTTTTCTGTTGGTGACGATTCATCTCAAGGCATCTACTGATATCTATTATGAAATGCTCAGTTCATTATTGCTTGAAAGGAAACAGAGAGACATACACAGAGCAGGGTACTAGAGAAGGACAAAGCTCTATCCTCATTTTAAAGTTTCTCTAGTTTTTTTAAAGGCTAAACCAGGGAAAGACAACTTTTATTTCAATATTTGCCATCCAACACTAGTATTTCACACAAACATAAAAAAGAAAATGCAAGGAAGAAAACCAGTCAAATATATACGATCTGCCACAAATACAAAGAAATCCAAAAGTGGCTCACCAACAAATGAGATTTCCTAGAGTTACAGGCATTATGAGCAAGTCTGTCATTAACAAGACTGAAGAGAAAGCTGATGTTAATCCTATGGGTCTGTCAAGTTCTCATTTTCTTTGTGTGCCTTTTCTTCTTCCACTGTTAAGTCTCCTCTAATTCCAAAGGTATGAAAAAAGAAAACCAATTACCAGGAGAAAATGAGAACAGTGCTGAGAAAGTATTTCTCCTTAGATTTTGATTAGTGGCTCTGTGTAACTCAGTTATTTTTAGCTACAGGCTTAAAGATATTCACTTCACTTACATAATTCTTATTGTGTATATTTTTTTCCTTTTGTTTACAAGGGTTTAAACATAATATGTGATATACACCTTGACAGTATGCATTGAAAAATTCATATAATCATATGTTTTTTAAGATAAAATAGGCAAGCTCAAATCAACCAAAAATTTCCTTAAGGTAGTTGAATATCTGATGATTTTAACTACAAAATAATGTGCCTTATTTCATAAATCAATTAATTATTAAAACCATCTATTTATGGACCAAAATGAAGGGTTTTATTGGCCCACCTATTATGTAAATTTTTTCTTGCCAACTGTAGCTAAACATTTCTGGGTTATCATTTTCTGGTGCAAATATAATATAGTAAGGGGGATTATAAATGGTAACCTTAATGAGCAACTGTTTAAAATAATTTTCTCACTGAAAATAGTATAAATGCAATTTAATCTTAAGTAAAAATAAGCAGGTGAAAAAAAAATAAGATCTACTTGTACATTTCAGGTAAAACCCACCACTAAATTTCTAGCTGGGAAAAACTAGAAAAACACTACAACAAAAATAGAAGATATTTTATGGAAACTTTGGTGGTGTTATTATTAAAATATTTGCAAATATTGAGATCAGCCTATGGGGAAATAAATAAGTACTGGTTTCTATTTGCACCTTTGAGAATAAGAGACACAGAATAATATTACTGTGTCATGCACAGCATGCTTACAAATCATAGACCATCAAAATCAAGAATGCAGGCTGTAGATTAAAAAGTAGGAGCATCTTGGAATGAGGCATAAGAGATTAAGATCAGAAGAGTCTATACCTTGAGTTATGTGGCTGGGAAGGAAATCTGTGATTGCCTATTGTCTTTTTACAGGTTTTGAAGAGATCTGTTCTGAACAATCTTCTTCCATGTAGGATTCAGAGAAGCAAACAGTAAAATTCAGTTAAGATTATTGATTATTCTTTTGATTCTTATTATAAAATATTTGAATCAGTATTTCACAGAAAATTTCCCAGTAAGCCTGTTACCAACTAGTTGAGTCAAATTCAGCATTTATCTTAACATTTATTTGAATCTATTGAGAGAAGTCTACATTTGCATCTGCAAGAGAACCTGTGAAGAGTATAGAGAAATGGAAAATATGCTCCTCAGAAACTTGATGTGCTCAGTAAAATCATCTAGCACTACAACATTTGAGAGCAACAACTGATGAAGTAGCTATGGCCAAGGAATTCAGTTCAGTTCAGTTCAGTCACTCTGTCATGTCTGATTCTTTACCACGGACTGCAGCACACCAGGCTTCCCTGTCCATCACCATCACCTGGAGCTTGCTCAAACTCATATCTACTGACTCAGTGATGCCATGCAGCCATCTTGTCTTCTGTCATCCCCTTCTCCTCCTGCCTTTAATCTTTCCCAGCATCAGGAGCTTTTCCAATGAGTCAGTCCTTTACATCATGTGGACAAAGTATTAGAGCTTCAGTTTCAGCATCAGTCCTTCCAATGAATATTCAGGACTGATTTCCTTTAGGTTTGACTGATTTGATCTCCTTGCAGTCCAAGGGACTCTCAAGAGTCTTCTCCAGCAAAACAGTTCAAAAGTATCCATTTTTTGGCGCTTAGCTTTCTTTATACTTCAACTCTTCCATCCATTCATGACTACTGGAAAAACCATAGCTTTGGCTAGATGGACCTTTGTTGGCAAAGTAATGTCTCTGCTTTTTAATATGCTGTCTAGGTTGGTCATAGCTTTTCTTCCAAGGAGTAAGTGTCTTTTAATTTCATGGCTGCAATCACCATCTGCAGTGATTTTGGAGCCCAAGAAAATCAAGTCTGTCACTGTTTCCACTGTTTCCCCATCTATTTTCCATAAAGTAATGGGACCAGATGCCGTGATCTTAGTTTGCTGAATGCTGAGTTTTAAGCCAATATTTTCACTCTCCTCTTTCACTTTCATCAAGAGGCTCTTTAGTTCTTCTTCAGTTTCTGCCATAATGGTGGTGTCATCTGTGTATCTGAGGTTATTGATATTTCTCCCAGTAATCTTGATTCCAGCTTTTGCTTCATGCAGCTTGGCATTTTGCATGATGTATTCGATATATAAGTTAAATAAGCATGGTGACAATATACAGGCTTGACATACTCCTTTCCCGATTTGGAACCAGTCTGTTGTTTCATGTCCAGTTCTAACTGTTGCTCCTTGACCTGCATACAGATTTCTCAGGAGGCAGGTCAGGTGGTCTGGTATTCCCATCTCTTGAAGAATTCTCCAGAGTTTGTTGTGATTCAACAGTCAGAGGCTTTGGCATAGGCAGTAAAGAAAAGATGTAGATGTTTTTCTGTAACTCTCTTGCTTTTTTGATGATCCAATGGATGTTGGCAATTTGATCTCTGTTTCCTCTGCCTTTTGTAAATCCAGTTGAACATCTGGAAGTTCGCAGTTCACATACTGTTGAGGCCTGGCTTTGAGAATTTTGAGCATTACTTTGCTAGCATGGGAGATGAGTGCAATTGTGCAGCAGTTTGAACATTCTTTGGCATTGCCTTTCTTTGGGATTGAAATGAAAACTGGCCTTTTCCAGCCCTGTGCCCACTGCTGAGTATTCCAAATTTGCTGGCATATTGAGTGCAGCACTTTCACAGTATCATCTTTTAGGATTTGAAATAGCTCAACTGGAATTCCATCACATCCACTAGCTTAATTTGCAGTGATGCTTCCTAAGGCCCACTTGTCTTCGCATTCCAGGATGTCTGGCTCTAGGTGAGTGATCACACCATTGTGGTTATCTGGGTCACTAAGATCTTTTTGATACAGTTCTTCTGTATATTGTTGCCACCTCTTAATATCTTATGCTTCTGTTAGGTCCATACCATTTCTGTCCTTTATTGGTGTTCATCTTTGCATGAAATGTTCACTTGATAGTTCTAATTTTCTTGAAGAGATCTCTAGTCTTTCCCATTCTATTATTTTCCTCTATTTCTGTGCATTAATCACTGAAGAAGTTTTTATCTCTCCTTGCTATTCTTTGGAATTCTGCATTCAAATGGATATATCTTTCCTTTTCTCCTTTGCCTTTAGCTTCTCTTCTTTTCTCAGCTATTTGTGAGAGAGTCAATTCCTAGGCAGGTTGATAAAAAGTCCAAGGTCCCTGAGGAGAAGAAAGGAGTCTGGGGCTCTCAAGTAGGAGATAAGTGTCTGGAATTCTCAAGGAGGAGAAAAAGACAAATATTTTTTCCTACATTCCCTAGTAGGATTATATAACAACAATGTATCCTGCTTGAGGACGTTTCTCCTTCATGAATATCTTCTGACTAATCCTGTTTTCTTGAAGAGATCTCTAGTCTTTCTCATCCTGTTGTTTTCCTCTATTACTTTGCATTGATCACTGAGGAAGGCTTTCTTATCTCTCCTTGCTATTCTTTGGAACTCTGCATTCAGATGCTTATATCTTTCCTTTTCTCCTTTGCTTTTCACTTTTCGCTTTTCTTCTTTTCACAGTTATTTGTAAGGCCTCCTCAGACAGCCATTTTGCTTTTTCGCAATTCTTTTCTGTGGGGATAGTCTTGATCCCTGTCTCCTGTACAATGTCACGAACCTCTGTCTGTAGTTCATCAGGCACTCTATCATATCTAGTCCCTTAAAACTATTTCTCACTTCCACTGTATAATCATAAGAGATTTGATTTAGGTCATACCTATATGGTCTAGTGGTTTTCCTTACTTTCTTCAATTTAAGTCTGAATTTGGCAATAAGGAGTTCATGGTCTGAGCCACAGTCAGCTCCTGGTCTTGTTTTTGCTGACTATATAGAGTTTCTGCATCTTCAGCTGCAAAAAATATAATCAGTCTGATTTTGGTGTTGACTATCTGGTCACGTCCATGTGTAGAGTCTTCTCTTGTGTTGTTGGAAGAGGGTGTTTGCTATGACCAGTGTGTTCTCTTGGCAAAACTCTATTAGTCTTTGCCTGCTTCATTCCATACTCCAAGGCCAAATTTACCTGTTACTCCAGGTGTTTCTTGACTTCCTACTTTTGCATTCCAGTCCCCTATAATGAAAAGGGCATCTTTTGTGGGTGTTAGTTCTAAAAGGTCTTGTAGGTCTTCATAGAACCCTTCAACTTCAGCGTTACTGGTTGGGGCATAGGCTTGGATTACCATGATATTGAATGGTTTGCCTTGGAAACGAACAGAGATCATTCTGTCGTTTTTGAAATTGCATCCAAGTACTGCATTTCAGACTCTTCTGTTGACCAAGATGGCTACTCCATTTCTTCTAAGGGATTCCTGCCCACAGTAGTAGATATAATGGTCATCTGAGTTAAATTCACACCTTCCAGTCCATTTTTAACTCAGATGACCCCTTCCAGTCCATTTTTGGAGAAGGCAATGGCACCCCACTCCAGTACTCTTGCCTGGAAAATCCCATGGACGGAGGAGCCTGGTGGGCTGCAGTCCATGGGGCCGCTGAGGGTCGGACACGACTGAGCAACTTCACTTTCACTTTTCACTTTCATGCATTGGAAAAGGAAATGGCAACCCACTCCAGCGTTCTTGCCTGGGATGGGGAAGCCTGGTGGGCTGCCGTCTATGGGGTCGCACAGAGTCGGACACGACTGAAGTGACTTAGCATAGCATAGTCCATTTTAGTTTGCTGATTCCTAGAACGTCGACGTTCACTCTTGCCATCTCCTGTTTGACCACTTCCAATTTGCCATGATTCATAGACCTGACATTCCAGATCCCTATGCAATATTGCTCTTTACAGCATCAGACCCTGCGTCTATCACCAGTCGCATCCACAAAGTTTTTGCTTTGGCTCCATCCCTTCATTCTTTCTGGAGTTATTTCTCCACTGATCTCCAGTAGCATATTGGGCACCTACCGACCTGGAGAGTTCCCCTTTCAGTGTCCTATCATTTTGCCTTTTCATACTGTTCATGGGGTTCTCAAGGCAAGAATACTGAAGTGGTTTGCCATTCCCTTCTCCAGTGGACCATATTCTGTCAGACTTCTCCATCATGACCTGCCCATCTTTGGTGGCCCCACAGGGTATGGCTTAGTTTCATTGAGTTAGACAAGGATGTGGTCCATGTGATCAGATTGGCTAGATTTCTGTGATTATGGTTTCAGTGTGTCTGCCCTCTGATGCCCTCTCACAACACCTACCATCTTACTTGGGTTTCTCTTACCTTGGACGTGGGGTATCTCTTCACGGCTGCTCCAGCAAAGTGCAGCCACTGCTCCTTACCTTGGCCGAGGGGTATCTCCTCACGGCCATCCCTCCTGACCTTGAACATTGAGTAGCTCCTCTTGGCCCACCTGCACCCACACAGCCGCTGCTCCTTGGATGTGGGGTTGCTCTCCTCGACAGCCTCCCCTGACCTCAGGCGTGGGGTAGCTCCTCTTGGCCACTGCCCTGACCTCGGGCATGGGGTAGTTCCTCACAGCCACCGCCCCTGACCTTGGACGTGGGGTAGCTACTCTTGGCCACTCCTGTGCTGATGCAGCCTGGCACTCTTGGTCGCCTCCCCTGACCCTGGGCAAGGGGTAGCACCTCTTGGCCACCCTTCTGCGCGGTCCAATGGAGCCTGCTCACTTCTGAAAATTAGAGATACCAAAGGAACATTTCATGCAAAGATGGGCTCAATAAAGGAAAGAAATGGTATGCACCTAACAGAAGCAGAAGATATGAAGAAGAGGTGTCAAGAATATACAGAAGAACTGTACAAAAAAGATCTTCATGACCCAGATAATCACGATGGTGTGATCACTCACCTAGAGCCAGACATCCTGGAATGTGAAGTCAAGTGGGCCTTAGAAAGCATCACTACGAACAAAGCTAGTGGAGGTGATGGAATTCCAGTTGAGGTATTCCAAATCCTGAAAGATGATGCTGTGAAAGTGCTGCACTCAATATGCCAGCAAATTTGGGAAACTCAGCAGTGGCCACAAGACTGGAAAAGTCAGTTTTCATTCCAATCCCAAAGAAAGGCAATGCCAAAGGATGCTCAAACTACCGCACAATTGCACTCATCTCACATGCTAGCAAAGTAATGCTCAAAATTCTCCAAGCCAGGCTTCAGCAATATGTGAACCGCAAATTTCCAGATGTTCAAGCTGGTTTTAGAAAAGACAGAGGAACCAGAGATCAAATCGCCAACATCCGCTGGATCATGGAAAAAGCAAGAGTTCCATAAAAACATCCATTTCTGCTTTATTGACTATGCCAAAGCCTTTGACTGTGTGGATCACAATGAACTGTGGAAAATTCTTTAAGAGATGGGAATACCAGACCACCTGACCTGCCTCTTGAGAAACCTATATGCAGGTCAGAAAGCAACAGTTAGAACTGGACATGGAACAACAGACTGGTTCCAAATAGGAAAAGGAGTACGTCAAGGCTGTATATTGTCACCCTGCTTATTTAACTTATATGCAGAGTACATCATGAGAAACACTGGGCTGGAAGAAGCACAAGCTGGAATCAAGATTGCCAGCAGAAATATCAATCACCTCAGATATGCATATGACACCACCCTTATGGCAGAAAGTGAAGAGGAACTAAAAAGCCTCTTGATGAAAGTGAAAAAAGAGAATTGGCTTAAAGCTCAACATTCAGAAAATGAATATCATGGCATCCGGCCCCATCACTTCATGGGAAATAGATGGGGAAACAGTGGAAACAGTGTCAGACTTTATTTTTTGGGGTCTCCAAAATCATGGCAGATGGTGATTGCAGCCATGAAATTAAATGACGCTTACTCCTTGGAAGGAAACTTATGACCAACCTAGATAACAAATTGAAAAGCAGAGATATTAGTTTGACAAAAAAAGGTCTGTCTAGTCAAGGCTATGGTTATTCCAGTGGTCATGTATGAATGTGAGAGTTGGACTGTGAAGAAACCTGAGCACCGAAGAATTGATGCTTTGAACTGTGGTGTTGGAGAAGACTCTTGAGAGTCCCTTGGACTGCAAGGAGATCCAACCAGTCCATCCTAAAGGAGATCAGTCCTGGGTGTTCATTGGAAGGAATGATGCTGAAGCTGAAACTCCAATACTTTGGCCACCTCATGCGAAGAGTTGACTCATTGGGAAAGACCCTGATGCTGGGAGGGATTGGGGGCAGGAGTAGAAGAGGACGACAGAGGATGAGATGGCTGGATGGCATCACCGACTCGATGGACATGAGTTTGAGTGAACTCCAAGAGTTCGTGATGGACAGGGAGGCCTGGCGTGCTGTGATTCATGGGATCGCAAAGAGTCAGACACGACTGAGCAACTGAACTGAACTGAACTGAAATGAATCAGAGTTTAGTTTGCTTGTTACTGAAAAATGCCTATGGCTACATTGCTTGAGGGTAATTGCTACTATTGTTTTGCTAATGCCTAAAGCTCATAAGTTTACTAATGGGCAAAATCTTAGTACACTGATTTTTCATGGTGTAAGTGGGATCTTAAACTCTATAATTCAGAGCAACAATGCTCCATCTTTAAAGTTGCTGTAATTCAAGGGGTGTCAAAAACTCTAGGAACAGAATATCACTTACACTCTGTTCCTGGAGACCCCAATCTTCAGAAAAAGTTGAAAAGGCTAATGACATTATTAAAAATACATTCATATAAGCTAACTCAGGGAACACAAGACAGTTGGCTTAAAATTTTACCTATACCTCTAATGAGGGCTCAAACTGTCCCCCAAAAATGGTATTATCTCAATGACAGACCATTTTTGTGCACAGAGATTATCATAGATCCTTAACCTTGGAATTAACTATGTGACTCAACTTTCAGCTTTTCAACAGACATTTAGAAAACTCTGGGAGATGACCCCTCCAAAATGGGTTTAATTGCTGGGTCTGCAGAGCACTCCTCCTCCTCATCAACTGAAGGCTTCACATGGTGAATTTCTCCACTTCAAGGAAAGGACTTTCTTCAACTCGGCAAATACCTTCACCAACAACAATCATATATGATCCCTCTTCTTGATCTGATGACATCTAACAATCCTAAGATGGACTGGTATGACATATTGTACCTTAACTATGAACATAATGTGACTTAATTTCGATTACATTTAAACCTGGTTTAACCACTATTTGGCCTTACATCTGTAACTGCAAAATGGGGTTTGCTTCTAACCGTATGAAAGCTCTTAAGTTACAAATGGGTGTCCAGGCTCCTATGAGTGCTACAGCCTCCTCTATTACTTGGGGTCCCTGAATCAGAGACCTTCATTATGAGAGTTAGGAGAACATGTTACCTCAACAATTTAGGGACCATGTACCTCTAAAGCAGGAAGTAGTTATGGAATGAAAACGATGCCCCTTTCCTTGGCAACATAATTCTCCTAGAAGAAAAGGGGGAATGAGAGAGCCAATTCCTAGGCAGGTTGATTAAAAAGCCTGGGGTCTCCAAGGAGGAGAAAGGAGTCTGGGGCTCTCAAGGAGGAGATAGGGGCCTGGAATTCTCAAGGAGGAGGAAAGGGTAAACTCTTTTTCTACATTCTTTAGTAAGGATTATATAACAATAATGTATCCTGCTTGAGGTCATGTTTCTCCTTCCTGAAAACCTTCCGACTAATCCTGTTATCTTAAAACGTATATTATGGAAATGGGTCTAGTAAGAATGTTACAACCTTGAGACATTCTTTTGATTTATTTTCATAACCAATTAAAAAGTATATAATTCCCTTGCTAAGGCTAGGGATGGGGCATTCTCCATCCCCCTTCTGATGCCTATGTCAAAAGGTTTCTCTCTCCCTTTTTAACTTTAATATGATTCTGCTACACAAGAGCTCTTGAGTGATCAAGCCTGGTCCCTAGTTCGGAAGCTAAATCTTCTTCTTTGGAGGTCACGAATCTGACATTGCTCACCATTAGGTATCATTTGTAAGGCCTACTCTGACAATCATTTTACCTTTTTGCATTTCTTTTTCTTGGGATGGTCTTGATCACTGCTTCCTGTACAATATCACAAACCTCTGTGCACAGTTTTTCAGGCACTCTGTCAATCAGACTAATCTCTTGAATCTATTTGTCACTTCCACTGTATAATCATAAGGGGGTTGATTTAGATCATACCTGGATGGTCTAGTGGTTTTCCCTACGTTCTTCCATTTCAGTCTGAATTTGGCAATAAGGAGTTTGTGATTTGAGCCACAGTCAGCTCCCAGTCTTGTTTTTGCTGACTGTATACAGCTTCATCATCTTTGGCTGCAAATAATATAATCAATCTGATTTTGGTATTGACCATCTGGTGATGTCCAATTGTAGAGTCATCTCTTGTGTTGTTGGAAGAGGGCGTTTGCTATGACCAGTTTGTACTCTTGGCAAAACTCTGTTAGCCTTTGCCCTGCTTCATTCTGTATTCCAAGTCCAAGTTTTCCTGTTACCCCAGGTGTTTCTTGACTTCCTACTTTTGCATTCCATTCCCCTATAATGAAAAGGACATCTTTTTTGGGTGTTAGTTCTAGAAAGTCTTGTAGGTCTTCATAGAACCATTCAATTTCAGCTTCTTCAGGATTACTGGTCAGGGCATAGACTTGGATTAGTGTGATATTGAATGGTTTGCCTTGGAAATGAACAGAGATCATTCTGTCATTTTTGAGATCACACCCAAGTACTGAATTTTGAACTCTTTTGCTGATTATGAGGGCTACTCCATTTCTTCTAAGCGATTCTTACCCACGGTAGTAGATACAATGCTGATCTGAGTTAAATTCACCCATCCCAGTCCATTTTAGTTCACTGATTCCTAAAATGTCAATGTTCACTCTTGCCATCTCCTGTTTGACCATTTCCAATTTACCTTGATTCATGGACCTAACATTCTAGGTTCCTGTGCAATATTGTTCTTTACAGCTTTGGACTTTACTTCTATCACCAGTCACATACACAACTGGGCACTGTTTTTTCTTTGGCCCTGTCTCTTCATTTTTTTCTGGAGTCATTTCTCCATTCTTCTCTAAGAGCATATTGTGCACATACAGACCTGGGGAGTTCATCTTTCAGTGTCATACCTTTTTGCTTTTTCATACTGTTCATGGAGTTCTCAAGGCAAGAATACTGAAGTGATTTGCCATTCCCTTCTCCAGTGGACCACATTTTGTCAGAACTCTCCACCATAACCTATCCATCTTGGGTGGCCCTACACAGCATGCCTCATAGTTTCATTGAGTTAGACAAGGCTAAGGTCCATGTGATCAGTTTTATTAGTTTTCTGTGACTGTGGTCTCATTCTGTCTGCCCTCTGATGGATAAGGATAAGAGACTTATGGAAGCTTCCTGATGGGAGATACTGACTGTGGGGGTGGGGGGGGGGGTGGGTAGCGCTGGGTCTGTTCTGACAGGCAGAGCCTTTCTCAGTAAATCTTTAATCCAATTTTCTGTTGATGGACATGGCTGTGTTCCCTCTCTGTTATTTGACCTGAGACCAAACTATGTTGGAGGCAATGAGGATAATGGCAACCTCCTTCAAAAGGTCCCATGCATGCACTGCCATACTCAGTGCTCCAGACCCTGCAGCAGGCCACCACCAATCCACGCCTTCACTGGAGGTCCTGGACACTCACAGGGAAGTCTGGGTCAGTCTCTTGTGGGGTTCTGCTCCTTTCTCCTGGGTTCTGGTGCAGACAAAGTTTTGTTTGTGCCCTCCAAGAGTCTGTTTCCCCAGTCTTGTGTAAGTTCTGGAGGCTCTATGGTGGGGTTAATGGTGGCTTCCTCCAAGAGGGTTTATGCCACACCCATGTCTGCTGCTCCCAGAGCTCCTGCCCCTGTGGCAGGCCACTGCTGACCCATACCTCCACGGGAGACACTCAAACACTCAAAGGCAGGCCTGACTTATTCTCTGTAGGGTCTCCTTGTGTGCACAAAGTTTTGTTTGAGCCCTCTGAACATCTCTGGTGAGAATGGGGTTTGATTCTAAATGCGATTTTGCCCCTCCTACCATCTTGCTGGGGCTTCTCCTTTGTCCTTGGATGTGGGGTATGTTTTTGGTGGGATCCAACATTCTCCTGTGGATGGTTGTTCAGCAGTGAGTTATAATTTTGGAGTTCTTGCAGAAAATGAATGCACGTCCTTCTACTCCACCATGTTGTAGAAGATAGATGGCCAAGTAATAGTAGGTGGTTTTTACCATCTTTTTATTTTTTCTGTACAGCCCATGGAATTCTCCACACCAGAATACTGGAGTGGGTAGCCATTCCCCTTCTCCAGGGGATCTTCCCAACCCAAGGATTGAACCCAGGTCTCCCACATTGCAGACAGATTCTTTACCAGCTGAGCCACAGGGGAAGTCCAAAAATACTGGCATTGGTAGCCTATCTCTTCTCCAGGGGATCTTCCCAACCCAGGAATTGAACCAGGGTCTCCTGAATTGCAGGTGGATTCTTTACCTGAGTGCTACCAGGGAAGCCCCCTTTTTTCCACATGCTTGTCAAAATCTGGGAGTTACAAAACTACACTGACAGGATCAGGCATCCTAAAAGTTAGTCAATCGTGTCTGACTCTTTGCAACCCCATGGACCATAGCCTGCCAGGCTCCTCTGTCCATGGGATTTTCCAGGCAAGAATTCTAAAGTGGATTACCATTTCCTTCTCCAGGTGAATCTTCCGGACCCAGGAATCGAAACCAGGTCTCCTGGTTACATACAGATTCTTTACCATCTGAGCCACTGTCAATAATATAATAAAATATTTCAAGAACTTTTTAAAAAATACTTGGACATTGGGATAAGATACATGGAGAACTAAGATTACCTTCTGTTTCTAACATGATTATGAAATTTATATTGTACACGTCATATATAGATATATTGCTATAGACAAAAATAACATGTCTCACATATATCTACAGGCAAGTTTTCTGTACCATTTTTAAGGGAGAAAATGTTGGGAAAGGGTGGCTTTCTATAAAAAGGGAAGAGTTCAAGGGTTCTTAAAGGTCAAATTTGATTTTAACACTGGCGTGTCCTCAATCACATAAAGGACTAATTTCAAGGGAATATTGCATGCTGTTAAAGTCACAATGATTCTATATTTGAAAAAGCAGACAAAGTTCTTTGGTCCACATTAATGCTTTTTTATCAGGGCTCATACACATATTGCAAGTCTGTACCTCAGTGATAATTTAAAGCAAAGATATTCTTAACCACCTTAATAAACACCTTATAATTGCCTGAATAAAAATCTTAAATTGCCATTGTGTTTATAATCATGTAAGTGTCAAAAACTATAAATTTGAGCCAATAAGAGAATTGAATCAGTTTGTTTAATGAAAAGCATCAAGTGAAATTGTTCAGTCATGTCTGACTCTTTGTGATTCCATGGACTGTAAGCTACCAGGCTCCTCCATCCATGGAATTTTCCAGGCAAGAATACTGGAGTGGGTTGCCATTTCCTTCTCCACAGGATCTTCCCAACCCAGGGATCAAACCCTGGTCTCCTGCATTGCAGGCAGATGCTTTACTGTCTGAGCCATCAGGGAAGCCAGGAAGCCTCAAGGTGCCTTGCAGTTTGAATAGGGAAAGGAAATGGGAGAAATAAGTTACTACATAGTATAGATAAAATGAAATAAAAAGTATTTTCTAACCATCATTACCATATTTGTTTTGCTTACAGAAATTTAGCTTCAGCCAAAATGCCTCATTTATTATAGCATGAAATTGTTTAAATTAACCCCAGGTTGATAGCTTGCTAACAGTTGACAAAAGTTCAAGAAACCTTTATAGAATATCATCTCAAGTCTGAGAATTTACTGAGAAGAGAAGACTCTTTGAAAGAGATGGAGTAGAGAATGCCTCAGTGTTTCTTTTACACTCTGTGCCATTCTCCCAGTCCAAGTAAGAAGGGCAATATGGGTGCCCTACTCTGTTATTTTGGAGAATGTAATGGCACCCCACTCCAGTACTCTTGCCTGGAAAATCCCATGGACAAAGGAGCCTGGAAGGCTGCAGTCCATGGGGTCGATGAGGGTCGGACACAACTGAGCGACTTCACTTTCACTTTTCACTTTCATGCATTGGAGAAGGAAATGACAACCCACTCCAGTGTTCTTGCCTGGAGAATCCCAGGGATGGGGGAGCCTGGTGGGCTGCCGTCTATGGGGTTGCACAGAGTCGGACACGACTGAAGTGACTTAGCAGCAGCAGCAGCTCTGATATTTGGGGCAACATTTTTCAGAATGCAAGATTGGCCTCTTATTTCCTTTAGATGATAGATAAGCTGCAAAATGCCATACCCATGTAAGGTTAGAACAGAACACTGGAGATTTCTCCAAAGTTTGGGAATGAAGGGCAATAGGTATTTGTCTCTAGTTAGGATGAATCTGGAGATTAGAAACTGTTTGCAGTGCCCTTGATGGTTGAATTGGGATAGACGGTGTAACTGAGAAAATCTTGAACAGTCAGAGCTCACTAGTGAGGTAGTGAACTTTTCTACTAAGGGACCAAGTGACCATTCAGAAGTTACTAGGGCTAGGATGATACTGGAGGGAGCTTTCTAAAACACCCCCGAGGTATTGTTCATAAGAGTGGGAGCTGGGAGTCCTTTGGAACAGGCATGATCAGCATCAGGGAACAGCACAGCATGAAGCAAACAGGAAGGTCATGGTCCTTTCCTTCTAAACACCCTTTGATGTATGGTAGAAATCATCATAATATTGAAGAGTAATTATCCTCCAATTAAAATAAATTAATTAATTTTAAAAATAAATAAATAAACACCCTTTATCAAGTTCCAGACCTCAAGGAAACAGAAGCATCAGAGGTGAGGAGCTCTCTTTGAAAACATAGAGAACAGCAGAGGTGCCCTGAAGGAGGAAAAACTAGAGCAGAACATACTCTCTTCTCTCTAGGAACTACAGTATTGAAGTTCAGGACTAAACTGCAGGAGGAGGCAAACTAACAACACCAATTAATAATTAATAAGTCTACATTAAATTATATTAATTAGTGGCAATTTATATAATTAATCTTGACTTAAGATGCTGAAGTTTAATTTTTAATTGGATATATACATATGTATATTTCCTTTCAGGCTCAGTAAAGAACATTTTTAAATAACTTTTAAATAATTTTGAAATTATGAAAAAGTTGCAAGTACAAATTGCTTTTTCCTGAATCATTTTAAAGTAAGTTGATGATGCAATAGCCCATCATCCTCAAAAACTTTAGCAGGCAATTCCTGTAAGTAGGGACTTTTTCTCCATAACTATCAAAGTCTAGGAATAAATAATGATACATAGCTAGCATCAAATCCTCAGACTCCATTCAGTTTTTCCAGTTATCCCAATAATGTCCCTCGTAACAAACAGATCCAATCCAGGAGCACACATTACACTTAACTGTCATGTCTCTTTTAACGCTTTTCAATCTAGGAGTTTCTCCTTGTCTTTCATGACCTTGAGATTTTTGAAAAGTACAGGCCAGTTCTCCTATAGGATACGATACGATTCAGGTTTGTCTCATGCATATTTGCTCACGATAAAATTCAAGTTATGTACCTTTCACAGGAATATAACAGAAGTGATGCTCTGTTCTTCTCAGTGTACTCCATCAGGTGGTACTTGGTTTTATTTTTTCACAATACTAGGATGTTACCTTTCTCCATTTGACTAAAGTTGTATTGGACTTTCAGGTATTTAAAATAAGATCATTTTAATACCTGCAAGTGACTGGAATAACAATGTTCAGTGTGCTATTAAGGGTTAAGAAAGAAAAGCCCAGGTGTTTAAAAACAGTAGTGAGTTTGAGGGAGAATGGATACATTTGCTATCCACTTGAAACTATCATAGCATTGTCAATCACCTCTACTCCCACAAAAAATTAAAACTTAAAGTAAATAAAAAAATAAAAGCCATAGCATTATCTCTTTGTATTTCATAGAATCAAACAAAATAAATCATGCCAAACCGAAGCAATTAAAGCCAAAAGTAGGAAATACTTACTTTGGTTTAATTTTAAATTTTTATCAGTATTAAAGATTTATATCTTGTTTGTATTTTGTTTTACGGGTATATTTATTTGAATAATGTTAGTAATATTATAATCAAATTAATTCTAAATACTGAGAACCTTAAGGGTCCATGCATAACCCAAGTTTAGGGGAATTATTAGAAACAGTGAATTATTAAAATCCATTCATGTTACTTACAACAAAATGGTACACTTTAGAAAGGTAGGGTGACTAAAGTTTTCTAGTGGCAGATCCAGAAACCAGATAAAACGTCATAGCTCAAAACCTTGTCTCATTCTCCCAAAGACAAGCTACCAGTTCTGCTAAACTACCTCTTCACTCTTCCTCCAAAGGTTGGAGTAGGTAGTAATAATCATATTAATAATTTTCAAGCACATACTATGTGCCTAAGAATTGTTTGTGTATCATTTCCTTCTGACAGCAACCCTATGAAAGAAATTTTATAGGTATCTTAATTTAAAATTGAAAGAAACACGTGTACCCTAATATTCATCGCAGCACTGTTTGTAATAGCCAGGACATGGAAGCAACCTAGATGTCCATCAGCAGATGAATGGATAAGAAAGCTGTGGTACATATACACAATGGAGTATTACTCAGCCATTAAAAAGAATACATTTAAATCAGTTTGAATGAGGTGGATGAAACTGGAGCCTATTATACAGAGTGAAGTAAGCCAGAAAGAAAAACACCAATACAGTATACTAACGCATATATATGGAATTTAGAAAGATGGTAATGACCAACCCTGTATCCGAGACAGCAAAAGAGACACAGATGTATAGAACAGAATTTTGGACTCTGTGGGAGAGGGGTGGGGGGATGATTTGGGAGATGGCATTAAAACATGTATAATATCATATAAGAAGCAGATCACTGGTCCAGGTTCGATGTAAGATACAGGAAGCTTGGGGCTGGTGCACTGGGATGACCTAGAGGGATGGTATGGGGAGGGAGGTGGGAGGGGGGTTCAGGATGGGGAACACGTGTACACCCGTGGCGGATGCATGTTGATGTATGGCAAAACCAATACAATATTGTAAAGTAAAAAAATTAATAATAATAAAAAAATAAAATATAAGGAAACTGAGGAGTGAAAAACTAAAGGACATTTCCCCAAGATTATATGATTTCTAAGTGGTGAAGTCAGTATAGGAACAAGCAGTCAAAAACCAGCTGAAGTTCTTAACTGCCAGTCTGCCCTGCCCTGCAGCCTGCCCTCTTGAAATCTACTCAGATAGTTCTTAATTATTGTGTCTTATTGTTTTATACTTCTCTCTCTCTCTGAAGTATAAATGCCTCAAGGATAAGAATTATTTTGCACTTCTTTTTATCACATGTCTAACCAATATGATATTGGACACTAGGAAAGAATCAGCAAATATTGTACCTGAAAAAATTAAGTCAAAATATTGCATGAAGGGAGGAAGAAAGAATGTTATATTGAAAATCCAAATGAAGCTAGGTGTTAGATAATGAAAGTCTGACCACAATAACAAGAGTCATTAGTTTGTGAATAAATTTGAAGGGCCAAAGAAAGGTTAAAGTTTCTAGATACTCTTTAAGAGATCAATGAGGGCCTAATCAGAAGATGAGATATTAAACTCCATAAAACATATTCAGAAACAATGGCATTATGAGAAAAACAATATGAAGAAAAAGGACAACATGGATGAAGTAGGAGATGGTGAAATGACTTGACAGCAGGATTAGGAATTAAGTATAATGACTGAATTTTCATTGTTCAGAATCAACTTGGAGGAAAGCTGCATAGGTCTGAGGACTTCTGGCCAGGATTCAGATTACATGTAAAGTTATTAGAGTGGTGGTGACCACAACTACAAGATTAAAAGCCTATTGTTATAAAAACTTGAATTTGGTATAATGAGTCAAAATGGACAGTCATACCAGGTCAATTTTATTTCAACTGATCTAATTGGTTGGCTTATTAAACTGACTCTAAAAGTTTATTTAAGAAACATGGATGCACACAAATATAGTCAGAATTAACCAGTCCAAGAGCTGGTATTTAGAATGTATCCATGGATTAGCATATCTGTTAAATTAACATATTTGGGGAAATTTTCAGCTTTCAGCAGATGTTTGACTACTGGCAATAAATAATTATATCACTCCTAAACATTTTGTACAGTCACAGCTTTATTTAACTGATAATATAAAGACTACATCAAGGATGAAAGAATAATTATTTCATTCTAGTAAAACTCTGGCTCAAAAGCAAATTTTAAAACACCCAGTGTAACTGCCTACCAGCACACAGTGTGGAAGGGTACTGAATCCTGTTCCACATAGCACTGCTAATGCAGCTGAAAGGAGGAAATGAAATGGTCTTAGTTTTTTTAAGATAAAAAGATGAAAATAAAAAAGAAAGCTGGTCACATAAACTGAAATGGTCCACAGAGGAGCCTGTCACAGAACACATGAGGTCTGGCTGTGAAAATAAAAGCCTCTGACAATCCTGACTAATCTAAAAACAAAATAACATAGGAAAATACGCTCTACATTATTAGATGGCAAAGAGCAGATCCTTGAGAAAGAGCAAAGGACCATGCTTTCTGCAGCTGGATTGCTGAGCCAGCAGTTTGCAGGTGTGGGTTAGGGGCGAGAAAAATAGCTGCCTGACCACTCAGTGAGGCTTAAGCAGCTGCAGCAGCAGATTTGAGGATCTTGTTCCAGTGGCTTTGTTTGTGGGAAAAAACTAATCAGTGAGGATAGTCAGAGACAGGGATTTAATGTGAAGCTTGGTCAAACCCACGGACACTTTTCCAAAAGTGAAAAAAAATTCACATTGGAGAATAAATTTCAACATTCTTTATTTCTTAGGAAAGAAAAACAAATCATTATCCCTTCGACACGAATGCATTCAGTAGAAATACAAAGATTTGTTTTTGTATTAAAGATATATGAGAGTGTGTGTTGTTTATCCTCTGAAAGTAACTGCCTTTGATGACAAGGTCTGTGCTTTTCTTTAAGTTTGATGAGAGCTCAGGCATTGGCATGGACAGGTAGCTCCTATAAATATTTGAGTGATTCCCCTGGTCCTTGAATTTTTGCCACCGGATGAAAAAGAAATATTGATGCCTAGTGTTCTCTCCAGAAGTCCCTGAAAGGCAATGGCTCCTCAAGAGAAGTCTGTCTGGCTTTGACATAAAGCTTCATGTCTCTGTTTTTCAGCACTGAAAGCAGAATATAAAAACACTATAGGGAGGACAGGGCCATCATTCCTACATTGTCAATTCTTGAGCTACCAATAGGGCAAGTAGCACAGCATTTCAGTAGCCTGAAATTCCAACCCCTGACTACACAAATCAACCAAGGCGCTTGTGCCTGCTGATACCAGGTCTAAACTACTATAAGAGGGAAGCAGCTACCCTTATTTTTGTTTTGATGAAATGGTACACAAATTCAGTTAGCCATATGTGTTTAGCTTTTTCTTTTCTGATTTCAGTGTCTAGGAGGATTAAGCAGACACAATCTACAACTAATAATCATCCCAAGAATATTCTTCTTAAATATGTTCAGAATAACACAATATGCCTCATTTTTTGCATGTGTTCATAAATTTACATAATTTACATAAAGGCTCCCACTGCTCAATGATTCTGCAATATGCATTCAATATTGTGTTTTTGAGATCTTCCTCTGTTGATACTTAGCCTGCTTTAAGTGGGGGCAGACTTGACTTTACTAAAAAATACTTGAGTATAATAATTCCAGACAAACAACAATGGTAGTCAAACACCAAAATTGCAAGGCAAACTTCAAAGTGAGCTGTGCTGTTGAAACTTTTCTCAGTGGGATCAGCTGTACTATGAGACTTTGATTTCCAAATATAGGACAGAGATGATCTGAGATTTTTCAGCCTTGAAAGACTCACCACATTTTCCTCCTTCAAACCCATCCATCAAAGTTTAGATACTGTTTTGGATTGGGCCACATATTGCACTAAAAATGACTTCCACTCAGCACTCAAACTTCAATCTGAGTTTTTTTATTTCTAGCTCTAGATTATTCGGCAAGCTATATAATATTCCTCTGTACAAATCTTCCAAAATTTGTTTCTATATTCACACAGTGCTGAATAGTTGGAGTTTTCATATTTTTTCTTATTACTGTACAAATAATGCTACACTGAAAACTAGTGTGCACATCTTCCTACATATAATACCACAAGAATGTGATGACAAAATCAGTCCCAACTATCAAAAGATGTTCATGTTAGTTTTTCAGTTAAATACTCAGCTGAGATAATGTTTTGCTATAAAATGAGCACCCCCAGAGATCTTTAATATCACAGTCCCACAATATTTGTTCTAAGTAAATATTGCAAGTTGCCTCGTTTAAAAGTGTATATGGTTAACTTCTTTTCAAACCATGTATATTCAGTTTTCTCTCTCAAAATTTGTTTCTTATGCATCTCTATCAAGTGGACATGAAATCTTTGAATCCATGTCTTTGTATATAGAGAATACTGCTGCTACTGCTAAGTCGCTTCAGTCGTGTCCGACTCTGTGCGACCCAGTAGATGGCAGCCCACCAGGCTCCCCCATCCCTGGGATTCTCCAAGCAAGAACACTGGAGTGGGTTGCCATTTCCTTCTCCAATGCATGAAAGTGAAGAAGTCGCTCAGTCGTGTCTGACTCTTAGCGACCCCATGGACCGCAGCCCACCAGGCTCTTTTGTCCATGGGATTTTCCAGGTAAGAGTACTGGAGTGGGGTGCCATTGCCTTCTCTGATATAGAGAATAGGGGAGTATAAGTCTTGAATTCAGTGAGCTTTTTTTTTTTAATCTTCTAATTTTGGTATGTAAGGAAATGAGATATCATCATCACCAGAACAAGCTACTAGGCCTTCTTTTTCCTACACTGCAATTCTTTAAAATAACAAAGCTTTTTTTTTTTTTTTTTTAAGTACAGTTCTTTGGTCTTTTTAATATGGAAAATATACTTGATAAAATATAATTTTGGAATTATATTTGGAATATAAAATGGAATTTTCGATACTAGTATATGGACATATTCGAATATAATAACTATTACCAAAGTAGTCAAAGTTTTGGTCTCCTTTATTCTCTTATCATCAGTGAATAAGAGTTTTCAATTTCCTTCCATTTATATTTCCTTCCAACAATAGGTGTTATACAGTTTTTACCAATCTGAAGCTAAAGAAAATTATTTCATTCTAAGTTATTTTGTAAGCTGTTATTAAGAAATTTGGGACCTCCCCGATGGCTTAGCAGTAAAAGAATCTGCCTACAATGCAGGAGACACAAGAGACGCAAGTTTAATCCTGGGTTGGGAAGATCCCCTGGAGGAGGGCATGGTAACCCACTCCAGTATTCTTGCCTGGAAAATCCCATGGACAAAGGAGCTTGGCGGGCTATAGTCCATAGGGTCACAAAAAGTCAAACACAACTGAAGTGACTGAGCATGCATGCCAGCATTCTTAAACTTAGAGATCTTTTGCATTTTTATTAGCCATTCAAAGCCTTTGTCTATGTTCTCTAGAATGGTTTATTTTTCTCATTATTTTTTAAGATATAATATTGCAATAATCTGTATTTGGTCACATTTTGGAAATTTTCTAAGATTTAGACATCTAGAAGCCTGGAAGAAGATGTAATATTTCATCTGATATTTTCTACAATACTCAGGTAGATGTTGTCTTTGGATTTTAATAGTGTATTAGTTTTCTATAGCTATGTAGCAAAATATCACAAACTAGTGGCTTAGAATAGCACCTACGTATCATCTCACAGTTCTGCTGATCAGAAGTCCAACCAGGCTCTGCTGGGTTCTCTGCTTTGTATCTCTCAAGGTCAAGGTGTCAGCTGGGTTAAACTGTTTTCTGGGGCCTCAGGGAAAAAATCCACTTTCAGGCTCATTCAGATTTTTGGCAAAATCCAGTTCCTTGAGCCTGCAGGTCTGAGGTCTGCATTTTCTTTCTGGATTTCAGCCAGGGACCAGCTTCTGCTCTTAGAGGTTGCCCTCATGCTTTCTCTGTCAACAACCAGCAATGATGTGTTGAGTCCTTCTCCCATGTCAAATCTCATTATAATATAGAAATTCTTTATTTGTCTTGTATATTTCTCTTTTTGTGATCTAGGTAACAATTTCTACAAATTTCCCACTTGTCTTTGAATTTTGCTGACACTTTTAATTATCCATTTTAATGCCATTAAAATTCTTTCCTTTGTGATTTGCATTCCATTGTTGCTATTTATGTTTCTGGGCTGCACTGATACACTGTAAATCATGCACATTACTGTGTCTTCTCCATCTAAGATTTCTTTTACTTCTTTATCCCTATTGCACTTTCACCATAATCCTTACTTGGAGTATTATTAAAATAACTAGTTCACATTTCGTTCAGACTTCTTTCCTCTCTCCATTCTTATCTTTTTTCAAAAGCCTTTCCAGATTGCTGTTTGAATAAATTGCAATCCCCTGCCTCCCTATTGGCCTTCCCCAGTGGCTCAGCAGTAGAGGATCTGCCTGCAATGCAGGAGGCTTAGGTTCAATCCCTAGGTCAGGAAGATCCCCTGGAGGAGGACATGACAACCCACTCCAGTATTCTTGCCTGAAAAATGCAATGGACAGAGGATTTTTGCACTCCATGGGGGTCGCAAACAGTCAGACATGATTGAAGCTACTAAGTATGCACGACTCCCTATCTCTCCTCCTGCTTTACTTTTCCTTTAGCATTTGACACATCCTTAAATACTGTAGGATTTAATTACTTCTTTTGTTTGCTGCTTAGCTGTCCTGAGTTAGCAGGTCAAAGATATGCTGAGCAGGTATTTCGTGTTTTGTTCCCACCTTGCTGTATCATCGCGCCTGGAAGAGGATCTGACACTTAAAAGGCATACTATAAATATTTGTTGAATGAATGAATGAATAAACAGTTCCCTGTCTTTTTGTTTTAAATGCACATCTTGCAGATAATGGTGTCAGTTAATTTTGTTTGTTTGAAGCCCCTTCTGTATTCTTCTATGTGTTGGATGAGGCTGGGAGTCTGCAAATGACACTTCCCAAGATCTCTTGCCAACTGGCTTCCTGTCGAGTTCTGCTAACGGGAGTCCTGATAGGAATATGTATGTGGAGGAGGGGAGAACTGCCTCTCATCCTACATCCCGTCTCTGGCAGAATCTTGAGTGGTGGCAGCAGCAGAAGCAGTGGCAGAGCAATAGTGGCGACAGCACATCCACGTATGACAGCACTGGCGGTAGACACAGTGTAGGCCATGGTTCCAACCCTGTGAGAGAGGCAGCTCTTTGGTGAACCCTGAACAGGATGTGACATCTCCAGCAGTTCATCAGCAGGTGTAGACTCTTGGACTCCAGCATAGAAGTGTCAGCAAACTTCTGATCTTCGGGTATCACTCCTTCTTTTTTGCTCCTGCTAATCATCTTCTGCATTTTATTCATCCAACATCTACATAACCAATACCCTGTATTAAATTCCCTGTAAATACTTACATTTTCTTTGCTTTGGAGGGATCTTGACTAATATAGCCATTTCCTTCTCCAGGAGATCTTCCCAATCCAGGGATTGAACCCGGGTCTCCTGCATTGCAGGCAGATTCTTTACTGTCTGAGTTGCCAGGGAAGCCCCTAATACAACAGCATACAGGTAAACCTTACTTCAGATCCAATCTGTGAGTCTCTATCTTTAGACTTTTAAGTTGAACTCACATTTATCAAAATTATTCCTATAATGGGATTTGTCTGTGTAATGCTTAGTGTTCTGTATTACTATATTTTTATTGTTCCCTTTTTTCTCCTTTCCTTCTTAATATTAGAAAGATTGATTTTTTTAGTTGGTTGAGAGTTTTATATTTCATGGTTTCTAAAATGCACATGTTTCATGATATCTAAAATGCATGAATTTGGTGATGTAATATCTTGAAATCAGGAAAGATCTGAAGTCAGTACTGTTTTATGGCCCCTGTTGGCCAGGCAGTAGTCGTGACATAGCTCTCATTTACTGAGCCTTCAGGAATGTCAAAAGATCCAGCATGGTAGCCTGTAGATTAGGGGCCAGGAGTTTGAAAGAAAATCGTAGAGAAAATAGTGGAGAAAAGAATATATTTAACCCTTGGGAACCAAAAGATACTGGAAAAGATGTTGATGTGGGTGATGAATTGGACATATTTAGCAACATTCCTCAGGAGAAGTCTAATGTAGGCCTGTTCTACATAGAATACATAGTAGCTTCTATAAATTCATTTTTAAAATGTTTCATTGCCACTTTTCATAGCACAGAAGATTATTTTGTGTGGAAAACACAAATATTAATGACTAAAAAGTCATTTAGAAGAGTTGGACTCGGTATGAAGAAGTTTTAGGCACATACTTACCAGTATTATTTTGGTTTTTCTTTCTGTAGTTTTATGAAAATGATAGGACTAAAAGAGCTCTTTCAATCTGAAAAAACAATTCTAAATAAGAATGCATTGTGTCATGACTGGCAGTCTCTTTTCACAGTTGGCAGCATTTTTTCTTTCATAGCGGTAAATGAAATAATGGTGTATTTTACAATTGATGGTGTCTTGAATTTTATGTAAAATAGCAGACATACTATTTTTGTCTTTATGTGATTATTTCTAACTAAAGCCCAACTTTGCATTTATTTTTGTCTCAATTTCTAAATTTATTGATATTTTTGTATTTTTCTTAAACTATTCTCAGCCCCCACTTATGTCCAACATCTCAAGTCGTATTAGAATCACTTGAAATTTTAATTCTGGATTGCTTTGGGGTCTGTTTGTTACTGCTGTTGCTTATTAAGGCAATAACAACACTTGCTAAGCTCTTACCCCATAGTGTCTCTTCATCCTATATTCATTCCTCTTTTTCCTGGAGGTCTTTCTGTAAGTGTAATTTCAAAGATAGTCTTTGTGTGGTAAATTTTTTGAGGTTCATTTATCTAAACCTCAGAAAATAAAAATATTTCACCTTCATAGCTAAATGTTATTTATTTGAAAAACATCAGTATTCAAAGCTCTTCATTTTTTCTCCTGTTTATTTCTCAATCCATCTGGAAATAACTTTTCCCCATACCACTCATTAATTAAATAAAGGTGTCCCTTCAGCAATGGTTTGTAATGCTTCCATTAGTATATACTTCAGGTGGCACAGAGGTAAAGAACCCCATCTGCCAATGCAGGAGACATAAGAGATGTAGGTTCACTTCCTGGGTCAGGAAGAGCCCCTGGAGGACAAGATGGCAACCAACTGCAATATTCTTGCCTGGGAAATCCCATGGACAGAGAACCCAGGTGGGCTATAGTTCACTGGGTCACCAAGAGTTGGACACAACTGAGCACACAAACACAATTCAGAGATAATTATACATTTTCCATTCCATTTTCTGCACATTAATAATTTTGTCAGTACCACACTGTTGATTGCCAGAGCTCTAATGGAGTGACATATTAGGTGGAATGGTATATAAAGATGCCAACTACCAGTCCTAGGTCATTTCACCTTCTCTTACAACCATCCCTATCTTTATTTGTGGAGAATATGTCCCAAACTCAGATCAGATCAGATCAGTCGCTCAGTCGTGTCCGACTCTTTGCGACCCCATGAATCGCAGCACGCCAGGCCTCCCTGTCCATCACCAACTCCCGGAGTTCACTCAAACTCATGTCCATCGAGTCGGTGATGCCATCCAGCCTTCTCATCCTCTGTCGTCCCCTTCTCCTCCTGCCCCCAATCCCTCCCAAACTACAGGTAGCTAAACTCTACAATATCCTGCAAGATGTAAGACTAAAACAATGAAAAAATGAAAGGACTGGTTTGTGTCTTCCCCTAACTAACAGAAGTGAGTCCATAAATAAAATGGAAAGAAAAAGAGGCAGACCTTGAGGGTGGGGGATGATAGCTGTATGTGGACAAGGTGCTTTGTGCCTCTACCTTGATTGTGCCCATCCCTAGAAGAATTTCCCTTGCAGTCTGAGACAGAAGCATAATGAATTCTTCTCATTTGAAGTTATCATGAAGACTAGTGCTTACCCAACTTATGCAAAAGAAAACTAAGGCCAAATGAGTAAGTACCATTATGTATATCATACACACATAAGCACATACTCACACATCTGTAACACAACATAACTGTTGTTGTTTAGTTCCTCAGTCTTGTCCGACTCTTTGTGGCCCTGTGGACAACAGCCACTGGGGCTGTAGGCTTCCCTGTCTTTCATCAACTTCCAGAGCTTGCTAAAAATCATGTCTATTGATTCAGTGATGCCATCCAACCATCTCATCCTCTGTCATCCCCTTCTCCTCCTGCCTTCAATCTTTCCCAGAATCAGGGTCTTTTAAGGAGTCAGTTCTTCACTTCAGGTGATCAAAGTATTGGAGTTTCAGCTTCAGCATTAGTCCTTCCAATGAATATTCAGGATTTATTTCCTTTAGGATGGACTGGTTGGATTTCCTTGCAGTCCAAGGGACTCTCAAGAGTCTTCTCCAATGCCACAGTTCAAAAGCATCAATTCTTTGGCAGTCAGATTTCTTTATAGTCCAACTCTCACATCCATACATGACTACTGGAAAAACCATAGCTTTGACGAGACGGACCTTTGTTGGCAAAGTAACGTCTCTGTTTTTGTATATGGTGTCTAGGCTGTTCATAGCTTTTCTTCCAAGGAGCAAGCGTCTTTTAATTTCATGGCTGCAGTCACCATTGACAGTGATTTTGGAGCCCCCACCCAAAAAAAGTCTCTAACTGTTTCCATTGTTTCCCGATCTATTTGCCATGAAGTGATGGGTGATGGGACCATATGACATCATCTCAGTTTTCTTAATGTTGAGTTTTAAGCCAACTTTTTCACTCTTGTCTTTCACTTTCATCAAGATATTCTTTAATTCTTCTTCACTTTCTGCCATAAGGGTGGTGTCATCTGTGTATCTGAGGTTATTGAGATCTCTCCCAGCAATCTTGATTCCAGCTTGTGCTTCACCCAGCCCAGCATTTCGAATGATGTACTCTGCCTATAAGTTAAACAAGCAGGATGACAATATACAGCCTTGACATACTCCTTTCCCAATTTGAAACTAGTCTTTTGTTCCATGTCCAGTTCTAACTGTTGCTTCTTGACCTGCATAAAGACTTCTCAGGAGACAGATCAGCTGGTCTGGTATTCCCATCTCTTGAAGAATTTTCCACAGTTTGTTGTGATCCAACAGTCAAAGGCTTTGGCATAGTCAGAAAAGCAAAAGTAGAAGTTTTTCTGGAACTCTTGCTTTTCCAGTGATCCAGCAGATGTTAGCAATTTGATCTCTCGTTCCTCTGCCTTTTCTAAATCCTGTTTGAACATCTTGAAGTTCACAGTTCATGTACTGTTGAAGCCTGGCTTGGAGAATTTTGAACATTACTTTGCTAGCATGTGAGATGAGTGCAATTGTGCGGTAGTTTGGACATTCTTTTGTATTGCCTTTCTTTGGGATTGGAAAAAAAACTGACCTTTTCCAGTCCTGTGGCCACTGCTGAGATTTACAGATTTGCTGGCATATTGTATTTAGCACTTTCACAGCATCATCTTTCAGGATTTGAAATAGCTCAACTGGAATTCCATCACCTCCACTAGCTTTGTTCATAGTGATGCTTCCTAAGGCCCACATGACTTCACATTCTAGGATGTCTGGCTCTAGGTGAGTGATCGCACTGTCATGGTTATCTGGGTCATGAAGGTCTTTTTTGTATAGTTCTGCATATTCTTGCCACCTCTTCTTAATGTCTTATGCTTCTGTTAGGTCCATATCATTTCTGTCCTTTATTGGTGCTCATCTTTGCATGAATTGTTCCCTTGATAGTTCTAATTTTCTTCAAGAGATCTCTAGTCTTTCCCATTCTATTGTTTTCCCCTATTTCTTTGCATTGATCACTGAGGAAGGCTTTCGTATCACTCCTTGCTATTCTTTGGAACTCTGCCTTCAAATGGATATATCTTTCCTTTTCTCCTTTGCCTTTAGCTTCTCTTCTTTTCACAGCTATTTGTAAGACCTCGTCAGAGTCATTTTGCCTTTTTGCCTTTCTTTTTCTTGGGGATGGCCTTGATCACTGCCTCCTGTACAACGTCATAAATCTCCATCCATAGTTCTTTAGGCACTCTGTCTATCAGATCTTATCCTTTGAATCTATTTCTCACTTCCACTGCATAATCATAAGGGATTAGATTTAGGTCATACCTGAATGGTCTAGTGTTTTTCTTTACTTTCTTCAATTTAAGTCTGAATTTAGCAATAGGGAGTTCATGATCTGAGCCACAGTCAGCTCCTGGTCTTGTTTTTGCTGACGTCTTCCTGAGATCCTGGATGGTTCACACCCACCAGGAGGCTTGCAGCCTGAGATAGCTCTCCAGAGGAGATATACAGCATACTTGAAATGGTGCTCTCATGGAGCACCCAGGAAACCAAGTGGCTGGGACTAGGGAGGTCATTAAGACCCAAGGCTCACCTGGGACAGAGCGCTCACCAAGCACCTGTTCGCCTGAGCTGCTCAGACATGGGAAGGGCACAAAATGCCAGCCCAACCCACAGAGACTGAGTCAGAACTGTGTCTGAGTGTCTCCTGTGGAGGTACAGGTCAGCTGTGGCCTGCTGCAGGGGCTCTGGGTGCAGCAGACCTGCATATGGCATAAGCCCTGTTGAAGGAGGTCGCCATTAGCCCCACCATAGAACCACCAGAACTTACACAGGCCTGGGGAAACATACTCTTAGAGAGGACAAACAAAAATTTCTGTGCACCAAGATCCATAAGAAAGGAGCAGTGACCCCACAAGAAACTGACCCAGTCATGCCCATGAGTGTCCAGGAATCTCCAGCGGAGGTGTGGGTAGGTAGCAGCCTGCTTCAGGGTCGGCGGTGGCCTGCTTCAGAGTCAGAGGCACTGAGTCCAGCAGTGTATGCGTGGGACCTTTTGAAGGTCACCATTATCTTCATTACTTCCACCATAGTTTGGCCTCAGGTCAAGCAACAGGGAGGGAACACAGCCCCATTCATCAACAGAAACTATCCCTACAGTGATATAATTAAGAAATGGACAGAATGCTTAAAGAGCTCCACAAAAGTTCAAAGATACATGTGTTTTCTTATGGGAATACAGCTTGAGCCAGTTTGGATGGTAAACGGAAGAGCAGAGGAAGAAAGGAGCTGGTTTTGCCAGCTCCAAGAACAGCTTGGAAGGGAATAAAACCTGCTGTATCAGTAAGACTTTTGGAGTCACAATCCATGGAATGTTTCTCTATAATCCCCATGGCAAGCAGTATGGCAAGTGCCCACCTGGGTCCCCAAGTAGGCCATTTGTCTAAATCAACTATGGGGTACATCTGTATCACAGACCAGTCAGGGATGGACACAAGCAGCTGGAGCCTACAGAGCTTTGTGACCTAGCTCTTGAGACTTTATGATAAAGACTGACTCTGACTTTAAAATTATTTGGTCAAGTTTACTACAAGTTTCTTACTCTATTGAATAATGCAGGCTCAAGAATAGAGTTGAGACTAGTCATTAGAAAAGTAGAGTTTCTTGTTGTACACATTTAATTAGTGGGTGTTCAGCTGATTATTATGTTGTAATAGAGGCGATAATCTACTTTTACTTTTTCAACATTTCTGGACAGTATTGTTGTAATGCAAATTAAATGCATATCATTTAACCCAATAATTCCATATCTAGGAACCTATTTGAAGAGACCATGTGGCCACGGACAAGATTCCTATGCCAGTTTCAGCTGCCCATCTTGGATGCTCTCATCCTTGACCATTTAAGTCTCCCAAAGATTTTGTTATAAACCATCTTCATGGGGTTTGCTGGCCCCTCTTCTCTCACTAAGATACAACACATGCTAAATAGGGCCCACCAGAGAACAGGGCTCTAAGACAGAAGCACAGGCTTTGCCTCCTGTTTCCCTCCATCCCTGTTTCAAATAGTCTGTCTGTTGGATGAGCCTCTGTCCACCCCTTTCTGCTTCTTGTATTTTGTATCTCTCCTATCTACATTGATAATATGTAGAGTATATGACAAATGCTTAGAAAACTGTGCATAAATAGTGGATTCTTATGTAGTTCAATGTTTTTACTATATGCCTGTCTGCATTCTCTAAAGTTTCTAAAATGTATACATATTATTTTTGACAAAAAGTCAATGTTTGCAAAAATTCTTAAATGCTCAAAGTTCTCTGTAATCAGCACTAACTCAGCCATATTGTTGTTACAAAATGCAATATTTATTGAGCACTTACTACATGCTGAGTACTTTGCTAAGCACTATGCCAAAGCCTTTGACTGTGTGGATCACAATAAACTGTGGAAAATTCTGAAAGAGATGAGAATACCAGATTACCTGATCTACCTCTTGAGAAACCTGTATCAGGTCAGGAAGCAACAGTCAGAACTGGACATGGAACAACAGACTGGTTCCAAATAGGAAAAGGAGTATGTCAAGGCTGTATATTGTCACCCTGCTTATTTAACTTCTATGCAGAGTACATCATGAGAAATGCTGGGCTGTATGAAGCACAAGCTGGAATCAATATTGCTGAGAAAAATATCAATAACTTCAGATATGCAGATGACACCACCCTTATGGCAGAAAGTGAAGAAAAACTAAAGAGCCTCTTGATGAAAGTGAAAGAGGAGAGTAAAAATGTTGGCTTAAAGCTCAACATTCAGAAAACAAAGATCATGGCATCTGGGCCCATCACTTCATGGGAAACAGATGGGGAAACAGTGGAAACAGTGGCTGACTTTATTTTTCTGGCTAGAAAATCACTGAAGATGTTGATTGCAGCCATGAAATTAAGAGACACTTACTCCTTGGAAGGAAAGTTATGACCAACCTAGACAGCATATTAAAAAGCAGAGACATTACTTTGCCAACAAAAGTCCGTCTAGTCAAGGCTATGGTTTTTCCAGTGGTCATGTATGGATGTGAGAGTTGGACTGTGAAGAAAGCTGAATGCTGAAGAATTGATGCTGTTGAATTGTAGTGCTGGAGAAGACTCTTGAGAGTCCCTTGGACTGCAAGGAGGTCCAACCTCACAAGTGCAGCTTTTAGATGATCTGAACACCTAAAGTAATTATTCATGATTTTGGTTGTTTGCTGGGAGAATCACTGAAAGAGCAGAACACTGTCTTGCTTGTTAAAGCACACATGTGAAAAGATTTCGTAGAAAAGAGGACTCAGTTGGGAAAAGGACAATTTCTGAGTTTACTTGACATTACCTAGACTAGAGCAATTTTTTTTTTAATTCAACATTTTAAAAACTGAATTGAGACAATAATAATACTTTGATAAGAAAAAGACAGATTTATTTGGGGCAGTCCCTGGGTCAGGAAGATCCTCTGGAGATGGGCATGGCAATCCACTCCAGTATTTTTGCCTGGGAAATCCTATGGACAGAGGAGCCTGGCAGGCTATGGTCCATAAGCTCTCAAAGAGTCAGAGACGACTGAAGGGTCTTAGCATGCAACATGAGATGACAGATTACCTCAAATGTTCATCCTCTAAATGAATACCATACACAAAACTTTGCCAGGTGTTCGTTTGTTTTTGTTTTTGTTTTTCTCACATAAACTCATTTTTTCTAAATGCAAGCATTGGCTATTTAACTGGGCTTCCCTGGTGCCACAGGTGGTAAAGAATCTGCCTGAAGTGCGGAAGACCTGGGTTCAATCCCTGGGTTGGGAAGATTCTGTGGAGGAGGGCATGGCAACCCACTCTAATATTTTTGCCTGGAAAATCCCCATGGACAGAGGAGTCTGGTGGGCTACAGCCCATGGGATCTCAAAAAGTGGGAAATGAATGGGTGCCTGAGCACAGCAAAGTGATTTAACTAACTTAAATTAAAAGTGTGCCTTTTTCCAGATAATCTTATAGTAAATATCTCAGCTAGCTGATAACCTAAGACCACACAATAAACATAGCACCACAAGATATTAAAATAAAATTTAATTAGCCAGTCCCATATTCATAAATTCATAGTCATCATAGGCAACATCTTACACATTCTGAAACTTTTTAGTTTATAGGGAAATTTTTTAAATTTTCTAGTATCTTTTGCAAATTTCAGTTGAACATTTCCCTGCTATTTGGCATTATTAATCGATAAAAACCAAGCCATTTCAAGAGAATTTAAAGATAACATTTCCTTTATTTTACCTTTAATCTTTCATCCAAAGAATCTACATATTATCCTCATAGCTCTAAATTATAAATATGATAAGGCTTATTAAAGAAACATACACTAAACATTCCAATTTCAGATGTATGTAAAAAATGTAAGATGTGTCTCTGGTTCATTTGAATGAAATGACAGGCATCTTGTGTAGCACAGTGAGCAAATTATTATTTCTGAATTGTACATCAACACAAATCTCCTAAAAGCTCTTTCTTACACCAGCTGCTAAATGATTAATAGTGTTGCATTGATAATTTTCACAAAGACACTGCTAAATAAGAGAACACTGTGTCCACGAAAATTAGTTTGAGGTTCAGGGAAACAAAACACTTTTTCATAGTTTTAAAAGAAACATAGCATTGAGTTATATAGACTCCCTATCAGTTTCTCAATATAAATGGGTCTGTTGGCCACCTCATGCGAAGAGTTGGCTCATTGGAAAAGACTCTGATGCTGGGAGGGATTGGGGGCAGGAGGAGAAAGGGACGACAGAGGATGAGATGGCTGGATGGCATCACTGACTCGATGGACGTGAGTTTGAGTGAACTCCGGGAGTTGGTGATGGACAGGGAGGCCTGGCATGCTGTGATTCATGGGGTCGCAAAGAGTCGGACACGACTGAGTCATTGATATGATCTGATCTGTGCCTACCCCAGTCTTCTTCATTAGAATATGAGTTAGGAAGTTTGTTTTCAGTACTCGGCATCTGTAACACATAATAAATATATTAATACCATGTATTAATATTAGTATAAATAATACAAATATATTCCATAATATCAAATTATATTATACAATGTTTATGTTATGTATATTTTCAATACTCAGCATATAAAATATACACAATTATATGTGCTGAGTACTGAAAAATAGATACATACATACACACATACATATGTACATATTTATGCACCTTAGTACATCATGAGAAATGCTGGACTGGAAGAAGCACAAGCTGGAATCAAGATTGCTGGGAGAAATATCAATATCCTCAGATGTGTAGATGACACCACCCTTATGGCAGAAAGTGAAGAGGAACTAAAAAGCCTCTTGATGAAAGTGAAAGAGGAGAGTGAAAAAGTTGGCTTAAAGCTCAACGTTCAGAAAACGAAGATCATGGCATCCAGTCCCATCACTTCATGGGAAATAGATGAGGAAACAGTTGAAACAGTGTCAGACTTTATGTTTTGGGGCTCCAAAATCACTACAGATGGTGATTGCAGCCATGAAATTAAGAGACACTTACTCCTTGGAAGGAAAGTTATGACCAACCTAGATAGCATATTCAAAAGCAGAGACATTACTTTGCCAACAAAGGTCCATCTAGTGAAGGCTATGGTTTTTCCAGTGGTCATGTATGGATGTGAGAGTTGGACTGTGAAGAAAGCTGAGCACCGAAGAATTGATGCTTTTGAACTGTGGTGTTGGCGAAGACTCTTGAGAGTCCCTTGGACTGCAAGGAGATCCAACCAGTCCATTCTGAAGGAGATCGGTCCTGGGTGTTCTTTGGAAGGAATGATGCTAAAGCTGAAACTTAAGTACTTTGGCCACTTCATGCGAAGAGTTGACTCATTGGAAAAGACTCTGATGCTGGGAGGGATTGGGGGCAGGCGGAGAAGGGGACGACAGAGGATGAGATGGTTGGATGGCATCACCAACTCAATGGTGATGGTGATGGACAGGGAGGCCGGGCATGCTGCAATTATGGCGTCGCAAAGAGTCCGACAAGACTGAGCAACTGAACTGAACTGATGCACCTTAGACCGATGACTTTAATATAGATATCATGATTCACTTTTTGGCTTTTAATGTATTAGCTTTCCACCTCTGCTACTCTTAGCAAGACTGTCTGTGGTGGGAAAAAAATGGATATTCAAGGCATAAAATCCTGGGTATAAAACAGAGCTTTAACACTTGTCAGGTGATCTTTACATTGTTCTTAAATTGTGAATGGTCAGCTTTCTAAACTGAGAAATGACAAAAATTATACCAACTTCATTAGACTGAAAGAGAATGAAATCAAGTCTCTAGATTTCGCAGTCACTGATATAAAATGAAATCACTTTCTATAATTCTCCAATTCTAATGACTCTAGACATCTTCTCTGAGAAATTTGCATTTTCAAAAATTTCTTTGTTTCAGATAGTACAGAGAATCCTATGTTGTACATATATTTGCCATTGTAATCCACAGCAAACATATCAGCAAATCAAATCTGGGAGAAAATATTTGCAAAACACATACCTGATAAAGAATTTTTATCCAAAATATACAGAGGATGCTTGAATCTCAGCACTAAGAAAACAAACACAATTTTTTAAATATGGTAGATATCTGAGGACACCTCACTGAAGAAAATATACCAGTCACTTGCCCATGGGCACTAAGAAACCACTATACACCTATTAGAATAAGTAATATTCCCATAACTTTCAGTAACAGTTGCTGGCAGAGAAACTGCTGCTGTTTTAATTTGCTCAGCATCATATGTCCTTAATCAAATGCAAATTAAAACAGCAATGAGATAGCATTACACATCTGTTGGAATGCTTGATACCCAAAAAGTTGACAATGCCAATTACTGGCAAGAATGAGGAGCAATAGAAACTTTCATTCATTGTCGGTGGGAGTACAAAATGGTGCAACCTCTTTACAAACTGTTTGGCAGTTTCTCACAGTCTAAACATAGTGTTAACATAAAATCTACCAATAATTCTGCTATGTATTTGCTAAAATGATTTGAAATTTAACAAATTGTGTTAAATTTATGTCTACACATAAACCTGCGCACAAACTTTATAGCAGCTTTGTTCATAATTGCCAAAAACTGTAAGTGAATGAATTAACAAACTATGGTATAGCCATAAAATGGAATACTATTCAGCAATAGAAATGATGAGCTATCAAGCTGCATAAAGACATGAATGAATCATAAATGAATGTTGCTAAGTGAAAGCCAGACTGAAAGGTTGCTAACACAGAAATCCACTTATTTAACTTTCTGGAAAGGCCAAAAGTAACAAAATGGTAAACAGTCACTGGCAGAGGTTGGCAGGTGGGAGCAGGGCTCAGTAGTTGAAGGACTGCTTGAGCTGAATTCCCTACTTTTTTTTTTTTGGCCATGCTACTTATGGAATCTTAGTTCCCCAACCAGGGATTGAACAGCAGTGTCACTGCCTTCAGCAGGGACAGGCAGAATCCTAACCGCTGGATGACCAGGGAATTCCCAATGGTAGTTTGTTAATTGTGAAAAACATACATAAGATGCTAATAACAGGAAAAATTGGGTATGGTGTGTAATAGAACTCTCAGTACTATATTAGCAACTTGTGAAATGAAACAAGTGAAAGTGTTAGTTGCTCAGTTGTGTCCAACTCTTTACAACCCCATGAACTATAGCCTGAGAGACTCCTCTACCCATGGAAATCTCCAGGCAAGAATACTGGAGTGGGTTGCCATTTCTTTCTCCAAGTGATCTTCCCCACCCAGGGATCGAATCCATGTCTCTGCTGAGCATCAGAAAGCAACACAACACTGTAAATTCACTATACTTCCATAAAATGTGAGCCGTACTGTGCTTAGTCGCCCAGTCGTGTCCTTGTGACCCTTGTGACCCCACGGACTATAGCCCATCAGGTTCCTCTGTCCATGGGGATTCTCCAGGCAAGAATACTGGGGTGGGTTGCCATGCCCTTCTCCAGGGGATCTTCCCAACCCAGGGATCTAACCCAGGTCTCCCACACTGTAGGCGGATTCTTTACCATCTAAGCCACCAGGAAAGCCCACTTCAATAAAATAAACATTTTTAAGAAATCAACTATACTTTAATAAAAAGTATATTAAAAAAAGAGATGAGTAGCCCTTAAATCAAACTGTTTCTCTTCTGAAATTATCATTTTTATCAGATTTCAATGATACATTTATTTTACTTTGAAATTTTAAACAGCATTCAAGAAAATGAAAAAATGTTGAGGAAAAATGGAGTAGATTTTTTAAAAAAATTTTAAAGGCACTGATCTACAACATACACAACACTTCTACTGGATGCTGTAAAAATACAGAATGATGGTTTTGTTCTGAATCTGCTTAGAGTCCAATAGAGATGTAAATAAATAAATGGTTAAAAAAACATAAACTGAAAAGTGATCAGTTATTTTACCAATCAAATCCAATTGCTAAAAAAGGAATTATTGCTTAAGCCAATATCTGATACTATCATGGCTGTAAAATCCAGTCTTGACTTGCCAGAATAACATGTACATCACAAATATAACAAGATGAAAAGGATTTGCAATCTCTCATAAGAAAAGAGTAATTTTCAAGGTTTAAATTTCACTTTTCTAAGGAGAATATCTCTCAGCACACATAGAAGTAACAATATTCAGCAAAACCATGTTGTAAAACATTTCATTATAACAGAAATTTAGTTCCACTACTGTTGAAACTATTTCTATGCATTGGACAATAAAGAGTACTTGCATTCTATGTTTACATGTTTGAATTCTCACTCCTTTAGCCTTTTGTTCATTAGGCTGCATTCTACCTTTCCATGTGCCTTCCAATAGCCAAGAAACAAAAAGCGCAGCACTCACACTTCCTGGCAGCTAAGACTCTATATATGAAATAACTTCTGCTGGTAAGACATACTGTGAGGAAACTGGGAAGGTAGAAAAGAAGCAGAGGACATCCTCTGTCACTATATCCACCTGGACAAGTGGTTTTGTGGAACCAGAAGGGCAGAAAGGAAGATGTGGTAGCTGAACTTGTCATTCAGAGGCCAGTCATCATTTTCATGGATGTTGAGACAAAACTGGGGCATCAGAGTGTCTGTGGACAAAGAAATTTTCTGGTGCTTGGACAGCAAATTTTTTTGGTTTCTTTTCAAATTCAATAATTCTAGCTTTGACTTGCTTCTCAGATCTTTCAAGGATTTCCAATGTTATTCCATAGGTTTCAGTGTAAAATATCAGAGTGGTTTCTAAATTGAGTATTGATTGTTATAGTATTAGACTTACTCTTGAAAAATATTTTAAGACAATTTGAGTTGCTTATACTTATGATATTAATGTAAAGCATGTGTAATCTTTGTTTCAAACAATATTTAAAGCCAAGGAAAACACAATTTATTAAATCCATATAATGGACTTTTAGGTTCATAAGACATATTTAAGAATCTATGAAGCCCCTTTTAGTTTAAATTATAGATCTGTCCTATTTTGTATTTAATTTTTAAAGAAAATTAAAAATATAATAGATTTAAGATTTTAGTGTGACCCATAGCTAAAGGTATTCATTAATCAACCATTTCAGTTAGTCAGTTAGTGTTAGTCACTTAGTTGTGTCCAACTGTTTGCAACCCCATGGACCACCAGGCTCCTCTGTCCATGGAATTCTCCAGGCAAGAATACTGGAATGGATTGCCGTTCCCTTCTCCAAGGGACCTTCTCAACGCAGGGGTCAAGTCTGTGTCTCTTGCATCGCTGGCAGATTCTTTACCATCTGAGCCACCAGGGAAGCCCAATCAACTAATTAAATTGCATTAAATCTAGGAAATTAAATGTCCCAAATCTGCTAAATCTATAACTTAATTGAATAGTAATAGAAAAAATAGAATGACTATTTTAAGCAAAAAAAAAAAATTTATAATAAGATTTTTACATTAAGCTTAGAGAGTTGGTTTTGAAACTCAATTTATTAAAGTTAGAATTTCCTTATAGTACAGTTGACATACAATATTATATTAATTTCAGGTGTACAACATAATGATTTGACACATATACATTACAAATTGATCATGACTATAAGTCTAGTAGCCATTCAAAGTTATTGCAATATTATTGACTGTGTTTCCTATGCTATATATTATATCCCCAAGACTTATTTATTTTATAGCTGGAAGTTTGTACCTCTTAACCCCCTTCACCAATTATACCTAAACCCCACTTTTCCTACCCTCTGGTAGGAGGGTTTGTTTTTAACCACCAGTTTGTTTTCTACACACAAATCTAACTTTTAATGTACATCACTGTAAGTTCCTTTTCCATATATTATAGCTTTCCCCTCCCAATACATGGCACTAAAAACCAAAGTGACAGCCTGAAACTTCAGACTTCATCTTTTTCTTATTCCCACTATGTAGTTTCCACTGTGCTAATATCTGCACAGTAAGTATTTGCCAGCAAATTCCTAGAGCTTTAATAAATTTTGAGATTGTGCCCAAATACCTCCTAATTTTACTATACTATTTTGTTAGACAACTTCATGATACCATGAAATACAGGTAAAAGAGTGAATAAAAAGGAAACTCATGGCAACATTTAATCAGTGATTACAGTTAGCAAACCTATGATAGGGAAGATAGGAAAGACTACAGTAGACATACAGGCTGGGAGCAGGAAGGCATGATCTCAAGAAATCACAAAATGAAGCACAATAGCAACAGCTAGAGCAGTCAGGAAGCTACATTCATCAAGGCCCACAAGGCCAGCTTAATGGGTGCCTGGCCAATCCTAGCACCAGCCACTGAGAAAACGCCAGCCATCCCAGCAATACAGCCTAACTCCTCAGACAGCTACAAAATCTGATAGTATGCCAATGCTAAGAAATAAACAATGACAGGTAAATAAGGCAGTATAAGGCTAGTATTCAATCCCAACCAAGTGCAAGAGAGAGTAGCAAGAGTGGGAAGAATAAGTGGTAAGCTTGCCCCTGTCAGTTGTGCCAGTATAGATCAGAAGATGTGACCAGCCTCGTGGAAGCCATCAGAAGGTGGTATTGGCTAAAAGGAAATGAGTTTGAAATCTGGCTCACCATCAGATTTTGAACCCATGAAATGTTTAGAGAAAGGATGGAAAGGAACTTAACATGTATTGAGCACTTGTTAATTTTGAAAATCATACTATGAGGAAGGTTGTGTTTCCATTTAAAACAGATGGGAAATGGCTCTGATAATAATTAGATAATCTAGAATTTGAGCCAAGCTTCGAATGACTTTATTATTATCAAGCCCAAAACATTAATTATCACACTGACCTTACATGAAACTGCTCTGATATCTGAGTATGATGGTATAAATGTTCTAAGAGCTGTTACTTAAATTGTTCTTAATAAAGGCTATGCCTTTGTTTAAAAACAGAAGTTAAGGAATCATTTAGGAAGAAGGTGAGACCTGAGGTTCAGCTGGAATGAAGCTATAGATGAGGGAGCTGAAGTGTGTTTGGGATCAAGAGTGGTCAAAGAGAAGACAGGGAAATTGGAAAAGTGGAACAGAATGATGGAGGAAGAGAGAAGGTAAAGTAATGTGACAGACAGATGGTACCTCATTACTGAAATAGTAAAGAGACCAGGAATATCTAACTTTGATTTTGGAATTGCTTGTAATGCTGCCATGTTCCTTCATCTTTCAAACCTTTGCCAAATCCATCTACTCAAATGCCTTTGTGTGAGTGGTTTGTTTGGCAAAATTTAAGAAAAAGTATGGAATTTCACATTTAGATCAACATGGCATGAGCGAGGGACCACATAATGAAGGGGGAAGAGCAACCTTTAGAAAGAACAAAAGCAGCAACCGGAACTAGAGAACAAAACAAACAAACATAAAAGAACATCTACCCTTGTGGCTCCATTGGTAAAGAATCTACCTGCAATGCAACAGACCTGAATTTGATCCCTGGGTTGGGAAGATCCCCTGGAGAAGGAAAAGGCTACCCAATCCAGTATTCTGGCCTGGAGAATTCCATGGACAGTCCATGGGATCACAAAGAGTCGGACAACTGAGTGACTTCCACTTCCACCCTCTAGGAAATCACAAAAAAAAGTTCAGAAAGACCTTGTGATCTGCAAGGGTGGACAGTGGATTTTGAGGATTAGAGAGATGCTGACAACAAAGTAGCCCAAGGGATTTGGAGAAATCAGTTATAAGTCGACATCCTTGAGGAGGAATTTAAAAACCAGATTTAGGATTATTTCTTAGTAGTAAACCTTAACATTACTATTTTTGAATCACAATTCTTTCTCCTCCACCCAACAAACTGTTGTATTGGGTTTTTTATCAATGTCTGTATGTTGGTATCACTCCTAAGCAGGTTTAAGAATTGCCTACAGAATAAGGCAATGAAACATGTTCCTCATGTAGTCTATATCTCAAATTAAACAATGGAGTGTTGCTATAGATAGAGATGTTCCTATGGAAATGTATAGTTGAAAATGTGCTTCTTGACAGTAATGAAACTGTCTGCTTTTTATTTAAATGCATTCTGATATGAAAGTAATAAGGCACTTTTGAAATAATTCTTTTAAACCTTTCATCAGTTCTTTTCCAGTGATGGCACAACCTTGGAGTTATTAAAACTTTAGTTTTACTTGTCAAACCCAGACAGGTATTGTATCCTCTTAAAAGGGAATTGAAGCATTGTGTAAAGACAGCAATGCCATCAGAGTGGTGGTGTTTGAAAGTGAACCTGTCATGAATTCTAAGTGTGGCTCAAATAAAATTATTCTCTGCTTATGTCAAAGCAGGACTCAGATAGCAAGAATACGTAACTGTGTTCAATGGGGCTTAATGTTTTGTCAGTCATTTATCTGCACATTGAAAATATCCTGTCAACCAGAAGTAGACTTCTAGTAAAATGAATTACAGACCTCCAGAGAGAAATTGCCCCCTTCCCCAACCATGGTGTATCCACAGAGACCAAAGAGATTGTTTTCCTTTCCTCTTTCAAGTAATGGAAACTGCAGTACTCAGAAATTCTCTTCAGTATGAGTAAATATCTAATGGATTTGTTCTTCCAGGGTTTGTTTTCAAAAGATGTGTTTATAACTGGGTTTAATATTTAATAATTAGAATAAAGATATATAGTAAACCACCTAACTATCTAAACCCAACTATCTCTTGGGAATGCAAAAAGGGAATAGACTCAGGTAACTTGGTGTTTTAGATATTTTTAATGGCCTAAAAAAAGTCAACCTGTCATTTCTAGAATTTATAAGAATATTGGTCTGTAAATGAGTTTCAAATAAAGACCAGGTATGTATGTCTACTGAATACAAAAAAAAGTAAAAGAACATCAAGGATAACAGCAAAGAACACTCCACCACAGAATAGAAAATTATGAGAAAAGAGTAAGGGAAAGGTGATGTAGATTTATGCTTTGGTATGCATTTTATTATTTGAGGCACTGTAACTGGAAAGGTAAGAGAGGAAACTACCTGGAAGAAGGGCTATATACATAATTATAAATCTAATCAGAGCATTGAAGGAGCAAAGACGAGTTCAAGAGGTGCTGTGGGTAAAGCAATTGTCATTCTGTGGATCTCAGAAAATTGTGCTGGGCATGGAACGTGCTCAATATGTTGACTAAATGAATTCTGAACTTTAGATGAAGATGACCCTGAATATCCTCAGTTGACCCACACATATGGATGACAGAATAGAATAATATGGACTTTGCTCTCGGGTAGACTGATTTAAACTCTAACTTTGCATTTTTGGGGTCGCAAAAAGTCAGACATGACTGAGCAACTAACACTTTTGCACTCTTTACCATGTGAACTGTGTCTTTCAGCAAGTCATTGACTTAATTAACCTTGGTTTTCCTTAGGTGTAAAAGGAAGATAACAATAGGAGAAACTATAAAGGGCTGCTGAGAGAATTAACTAGGGTAGTACATGAAAAACATTTTGCAAAGTGTTTCACAAATAGCAAGCTCTCAAACAATGGTAGCTTAAAATGGCCAGATGATGTAAATCATGTGACCTTAAAAAATTTTACATTGAAGTTATCTTAGACCTACAGAAGACTATACAAAAATATAGTACACAGATATTTTCATATACTAGGGATCTGTAGGCTTTTTCTGTAAAGAGTCATATAGTAAATATTTTAGGCTTTGTGAGTGAGATGGCTCTATCACAATTATTCAACTCTGCCACTGTAGTTAAAGCATCCTTGGACATCCTCACCATTAGGTAACACAAATGGGTACAGCTCCATCCTAGTAAAATTTTACAAAAACTGGCAGTAGGCTAGATTTAGCCCATAGTTCACAGTTTGCCAGTCTTAAACTATAGAGCTTATTCAGATACCCTGTTTTAGCACCAATGTCCTTTTTCTGTTCCAGGATCCAACCCAGGATATCACATGGTCATTTCTCCTTGGTCTTCTCCAATCTGTGGTAGTTTCTTGTCTCTTTCTTTTCTTCATGAGTTTGCACTTCTGAAGAATTCTTGCCAGGCATATGGCAGAATGTCCCTAATTTTGGTTTTTCTTACATTGTCTAATGATTATACTGAGGCTATGCATTTTTGGAAGAGTACCAAAGAGATGACTTTTCATGGAATTGTATTGGGTGTGTATGATATCAGTCTAACTTATTATTGGTCATGTTAACTTTGGCCAGTGGTTGAGATGTCATCTGCCTCTTTTCTCCAGTGTAAAAAGTATTGTTTACCCTTCCAAATTCTGTTTGTTACAAACAAAGCACTATATCTGGCCCCCTCAAGAGCAGGGGAAACTAAGGTCCACATTTTGGAGGGAAGACTATTGCTATAGACCGAATATTTCTGTCCTTCTAAAATTCATGTTAAAACCTAAACCCCAATGTGAAGATATTAGGAGATGGGGCATTTGGGAGGTTATTAGGTCATGAGGGTGGTATCCTCATCATTTGGATTATTGATCTTTTAGAAATCCCAGAAAACTCCCTTCTGCCAAATTAGTAGTAGTAAAGTAGCTAAGTCGTGTCCAACTTTTGCAACCCCATGGACTGTAGCCTGCCAGGCTCCTTTGTCCATGGGAGTCTCCAGGCAAGAATGCTGGAGTGGGTTGCCATTTCCTTCTCCAGGGGATCTTCCCGACCCAGGAGTCGAACCCAGGTCTCCTGCATTGACGGCAGATTCTTTACCGACTGAGCTATAAGGACACAGCAAGAAAACAGTCTTCTAAGAAACAGGAAGTGGGCTCTCACCAGACATGGAATCTTCTAGTGCAGTGTGCCATGGATTCCCAATGCCCAGAACTGTAAGTTATACTTTTGTTGTTTGTAAGACTCATTTTCTATTTTTATCTTATTGAATTTTAAGTTCCTTATATACTAAAAACAACTTTTTTTCTTAGATATGTGATACTTAAATATTTTCTCTCTGTCTGTGGCTTGTCTTTTCATTTTCTTAACATTGTCTTTTACAGAATAAAATTTTTAATGTCAATAAATTTAATACTGACCAATTTTTCTATCATGGATCATGCTTGTGGTATCATACCTAAAAACACATAGTCAAACCCAAGTTGATTCAAATTTGCTCCTCTGTATTATTCTAGAAGTTGTATAACTTTTGATTTTACATTTAGGACTATGATCTGTTTTTAGTTAGTGTTGCATATGGTTTGAGGTCGTATTGAGGCTATTTTTTATTTTATTTTGTTTATGTATATGTTTATGTATATGATAGTTCAAATGTTGAAGCACCATTATTTGAAAAGACTGTTCTTTCTCCATTGATTTGCCTTTGCATCTTTTTCAAAATGAATTGAATATAGCCATCTATATTTTGTATGGGTTTATTTATGTGCTCTCTATTAAGTTTCAGTGATCTACATATCTCCCCTTTCACTATTACTATACAAAATTATCACTGTAGCTTTAGTTTAAGACTTGAAATCAGATAATGAGCCTTCAAAATTTCTTTTTCAAAATTAGTTTGACTATCCTCGTTCCTTTGCTTTTTTATGAAGTGAAGTTGCTCAGTCGTGTGCAACTCTTTGCGATTCCATGGGCTGTAGCTTACCAGGCTCCACAGTCCATGGAATTTTCAGGCAAGAGTTCTGGAGTGGGTTGTCATTTCCTTCATCAGGGGATCTTCCCAACGTGGGGATTGAATCCGGGTTTCCCACATTTCAGGCAGATGCTTTACTCTGAGCCACCAGGGAAGCCCATATAAGTTACAGAATCAGCTTATTGATGTCTAAAAGTATTATTTTGCTCAGGCTTTGAAATTGTATTAAATTTATATATATATCATTTGGGGATAATTGACATCTTAACAATATTGATTCTTCTAATCAATACACACTGTATTTCTAATCAATACACACTGTATTCTTCTAATCAATACACACTGTATTTCCTCACTTACTTAGATATTTTTAAATTTTCTTTTATCAGAGTTTTAAAGATTTTAGTACTCAGAATCTGCACATTTTTTGCTTAATTTATACCTATATTGCAGCAGTTGTAAATGCTATTTTTCAATTTCAAATTCCAATTGTTCTTTGCTGGTATGTAAGAATGACTGACTTTTGAATTTTGACCATTTAATCTACAAACCTGATAAACTCACTTGTCTACTCTCAGATGTCTTTTGTAGAGTTTATGGGATTTTTCTAAGCAGAAAATCCTGTTGTCTTCAAATATAGATCATTTTATTTTCACCTATGCAATCAATATGCCTTTTATCTCCTACTCTTGTCTTATTTCACTGGCAATGACTTCTAGTACATTATTAAATAGGATTGGTCAGAGACAACATTCTTGCTTTGTTCACATCTTAAAAGAAAAATATTTAAAGAGTCAACACTGAGTGTGATGTTTGTTGTAAGTTTTCTGCAGATGCTCTTTATTAAGTAAAGGAAGTTTCCCTTATTCTTAGTTGGCTAAGAGATTTTTTAATCATGAATGTAAATTGAATTTTGTCAAATATTTTCTACACCTATTGATATGATCATGTTTCTTCTTATTCAGTCTGTTCATATGGTGAATTACATTTATTTTTCAAATTTTTGATGCAGTCCTTCATCCTCTGAATAAATCCCACTAGATTTCTATATACTGTTCTTCTTTAATATAATAGATATTACAAATTTGATGTACATATACTTCTTGAGAATATTTATGTCTAGGTTCATGAGGGATATTGGTCTGCAGCTTTATTTTTATATAATGTCTTTCTCAAGTTTTGGTATTAATGTAGAGCTGGCTTCATAAAATCAGTATGGAACTATTACTTCTATATTCTGGAAGAGAATGTAAAGATTGGTATTATTTCTTTATTTATATAGATAGAAATTGCCAGTGAAAAAAATCTAGGCCTATAATTTTATTATTTGGAAAGTTTTAACTATGGTTTAATTCTTTTGTAGAGTTAGAACTATTTAGGTTTTCCATTTTCTCTTTTTTAAAAATTTTTATTGAGGTATAGTTGATTTACAATGCTGTGCTACTTATAGTAGTATAGCAAAGTGAACCTGTTTCACATATACATATATCCACTCTTTTTTAGGTTCTTTTCCATTTATCAGGTCAGATCAGATCAGTCGCTCAGTCATGTCCTACTCTTTTTGACCTCATGAATCCCAGCACACCAGGCCTCCCTGTCCATCACCAACTCCCGGAGTTCACTCAGACTCATGTCCGAGTCAGTGATGCCATCCAGCCATCTCGTCCTCTGTCGTCCCCTTCTCCTCCTGCCCCCAATCCCTCCCAGCATCAGAGTCTTTTCCAATGAGTCAACTCTTCGCATGAAGGTGGCCAAAGTACTGGAGTTTCAGCTTTAGCATCATTCCTTCCAAAGAAATCCCAGGGCTGATCTCCTTCAGAATGGACTGGTTGGATCTCCTTGCAGTCCAAGGGACTCTCAAGAGTCTTCTCCAACACCACAGTTCAAAAGCACCAATTCTTCGACACTCAGCCTTCTTCACAGTCCAACTCTCACATCCATACATGACCACAGGAAAAACCATAGCCTTGACTAGACGAACCTTTCCTGGCAAAGTAATGTCTCTGCTTTTGAATATGCTATCTAGGTTGGTCATAACTCTCCTTCCAAGGAGTAAGCATCTTTTAATTTCAAGGCTGCAGTCACCATCTGCAGTGATTTTGGAGCCCAGAAAAATAAAGTCTGACACTGTTTCCACTGTTTCCCCATCTATTTCCCATGAAGTGATGGGACCAGATGCCATGATCTTTGTTTTCTGAATGTTGAGCTTTGAACCAACTTTTTCACTCTCCACGTTCACCTTCATCAAGAGTCTTTTGAGTTCCACTTCACCTTCTGCCATAAGGGTGGTGTCATATGCATATCTGAGGTTATTGATATTTCTCCCAGCAATCTTGATTCCAGCTTGTGTTTCTTCCAGTCCAGTGTTTCTCATGATGTACTCTGCATATAAGTTAAATAAACAGGGTGACAATATACAGCCTTGACGTACTCCCTTTCCTATTTGGAACCAGTCTGTTGTTCCATGCCCAGTTCTAACTGTTGCTTCCTGACCTGCATACAAATTTCTCAAGAGGGAGGTCAGGTGGTCTGGTATTCCCATCTCTTGAAGAATTTTCCACAGTTTATTGTGATGCACACAGTCAAAGGCTTTGGCATAGTCAATAAAGCAGAAATAGATGTTTTTCTGGAACTCTCTTGCTTTTTCGATGATCCAGCAGATGTTGGCAATTTGATCTCTGGTTCCTCTGCCTTTTCTAAAACCAGCTTGAACATCAGGAAGTTCACGGTTCACATATTGCTGAAGCCTGGCTTGCAGAATTTTAAGCATTACTTTACTAGTGTGTGAGATGAGTGCAATTGTGCGGTAGTTTGAGCATTCTCTGGCATTGCCTTTCTTTGGGATTGAAATGAAAACTGACCTTTTGCAGTCCTGTGGCCACTGCTGAGTTTTCCAAATTTGCTGGCATATTGAGTGCAGCACTTTTACAGCATCATCTTTCAGGACCTGGAACAGCTCAACTGGAATTTCATCACCTGCATTAGCTTTGTTCGTAGTGATGCTTTCTAAGGCCCACTTGACTTCACATTCCAGGATGTCTGGCTGTAGGTGAGTGATCACACCATCGTGATTATCTGGGTCGTGAAGATCTTTTTTGTACAGTTCTTCTGTGTAATCTTGCCATCTCTTCTTAATATCTTCTGCTTCTGTTAGGTCCATACCATTTCTGTCCTTTATCGAGCCCATCTTTGCATGAAATGTTCCTTTGGTATCTCCGATTTTCTTGAAGAGATCCCTAGTCTCTCCCATTCTGTTGTTTTCCTCTATTTCTTTGCATTGATCTCTGAAGAAGGTTTTCTTATCTCTTCTTGCTATTCTTTGGAACTCTGCATTCAGATGTTTATATCTTTCCTTTTCTCCTTTGCTTTTCACTTCTCTTCTTTTCACAGCTATTTGTAAGGCCTCCCCAGACAGCCATTTTGCTTTTTTGCATTTCTTTTCCATGGGGATGGTCTTGATCCCTGTCTCCTGTACAATGTCACAAACCTCATTCCATAGTTCATCAGGCACTCTATCTATCAGATCTAGGCCCTTAAATCTATTTCTCACTTCCACTGTATAATCATAAGGGATTTGATTTAGGTCGTACCTGAATGGTCTAGTGGTTTTCCCTACTTTCTTCAATTTCAGTCTGAATTTGGCAATAAGGAGTTCATGGTCTGAGCCACAGTCAGCTCCTGGTCTTGTTTTTGCTGACTGTATAGAGCTTCTACATCTTTGGCTGCAAAGAATATAATCAATCTGATTTGGTGTTGACCATCTGGTGATGTCCATGTGTGGAGTCTTCTCTTGTGTTGTTGGAAGAGGATGATTGCTATGACCAGTGCATTTTCTTGGCAAAACTCTATTAGTCTTTGCCCTGCTTCATTACGTATTCCAAGGCCAAATTTGCCTGTTACTCCAGGTGTTTCTTGACTTCCTACTTTTGCATTCCAGTCCCCTATAATGAAAAGGACATCTTTTTTGGGTGTTTGTTAGTTCTAAAAGGTCTTGTAGGTCTTCATAGAACTCTTCAACTTCAGCTTCTTCAGCGTTACTGGTTGGGGCATAGACTTGGATTACTGTGATATTGAATGGTTTGCCTTGGAAACGAACAGAGATCATTCTGTCATTTTTGAGATTGCATCCAAGTACTGCGTTTTGGACTCTTTTGTTGACCATGATGGCCACTCCATTTCTTCTGAGGGATTCCTTCCCACAGTAGTAGATATAATGGTCATCTGAGTTAAATTCACCCATTCCAGTCCATTTCAGTTCGCTGATTCCTAGAATGTCGACATTCACTCTTGCCATCTCTTGTTTGACCACTTCCAATTTGCCTTCATTCATGGACCTGACATTCCAGGTTCCTATGCAGTATTGCTCTTTACAGCATCGGACCTTGCTTCTATCACCAGTCACATCCACTGCTGGGTATTGTTTTTGCTTTGGCTCCATCCCTTCATTCTTTCTGGAGTTATTTCTCCACTGATCTCCAGTAGCATATTGGGCACCTACTGACCTGGGGAGTTTCTCTTTCAGTATCCTATCATTTTGCCTTTTCATACTGTTCATGGGGTTCTCAAGGCAAGAATACTGAAGTGGTTTGCCATTCCTTTCTCCAGTGGACCACATTCTGTCAGATCTCTCCACCATGACCTGCCCATCTTGGGTTGCCCCACGGGCATGGCTTAGTTTCATTGAGTTAGACAATATATAGGCCATATAGACCATATTTCCCATATAGGCCACTATAAAGTATTGAGTAGAGTTCCCTGTGCTATACAGTAGGTCCTTATTAGTTATCTATTTTATATATAGTAGTTGTAGAAGACTCTTGCAAGTCCCTTGGACTGCAAGGAGATCCAATCAGTCCATTCTGAAGGAGATCAGCCCTGGGATTTCTTTGGAAGGAATGATGCTAAAGCTGAAACTCCAGTACTTTGGCCACCTCATGCGAAGAGTTGACTCATTGGAAAAGACTCTGATGCTGGAAGAGATTGGGGGCAGAAGGAGAAGGGGACGACAGAGGATGAGATGGCTGGATGGCATCACTGACTCGATGGACGTGAGCCTGAGCGAACACTGGGAGTTGGTGATGGACAGGGAGGCCTGGCGTGCCGCGATTCATGGGGTCGCAAAGAGTCGGACACGACTGAGCAACTGAACTGAACTGAGTGTATATATGTCAGTCCCAATCATCCAGTTTATTCCCTCCTTACTCCCTGGTAACCATAAATTTGTTTTCTAGATCTGTAACTCTATTTCTGTTTTACAGACAAGTTCACTTGTACCCTTTTATAGATTCCATATATACGTGATATCATATGATATTTGTCTTTGTCTGTCTTACTTCACTTAATCTGACAATCTCTAGGTTCCATCCCTGTTTCTGCAAATGGCTTTATGTCGTTCTTTTTTATGACTGAGTAATATCCCATTGTATATATACATACCACATATTCTTTATCCGTTCCTCTGGTGGTGGGCATTTAAGTTACTTCCCTGTCCTGGTTATTGTAAATAGTGCTGCAATTAACATCGGAGTGCATGTATCTTTTTGAATTATGGCTTTCTTCAGATACATGTCTATACAAAAATAAAATCAATATGGAATAAAGGCCTAAATGTAAGGCCAAATACTACAAAACTCTTAGAGAATAACATAGGGAGAACACTCTGACATAAATTGCAGCAAGATCTTTTATGATCCACCTCATACAGTAATGAAAATTAGAAAGAAAAAAAAATATGGCTTAATTACAGAGCAATTACAAAGCCTTTACACAGCAAAGAAAACCATAAACAAAATGAAAAGACAACCTTTGTAATGGAAGAAAATATTTGCAAAAGAAGCAACCAATGAGGGATTAATCTCCAAAATATGCAAACAGATCAAGCAGCTCAAATTAAGCAAACAAACAACCCAATCTAAAAATGGGCTGAGGAACACATGTATACCTGTGGCGGATTCATTTTGATATATGGCAAAACCAATACAATATTGTAAAGTTAAAATAAAATTAAATTAAATTTAAAAAAAATGGGCTGAAGATCTAAATAGATGTTTCTCCAAAGAAGATATATAGATGGTTAAAAAGTGTATGAGAAGATGCTCAAAATAACTAATAATTAGAGAAATGAAAATCAAAACTATAATGAGTTATCACCTCACACTGCCAGAATGGCCACCTGGCAGTCTACAAACAATAAATGCTGGAGAGGATGTGGAGAAAAGGGAACCTTCCTACACTGTTGGTGGGAATGTAAACTGGTATAGTTGCTATGAAGAACAGTATGGAGCTTCCCTAAAAAAAAAAAAAAAAAAACTAAAAATAGAGCTACCATATGATCTATTTCTTCTGGAGTGAATTTTAGCAGTTTGTGTCTTTCAAAGACTTAGTCTGTTAGTCTTAGTTGTTGAATATATAGGCACAAGGATATTTTTAATAATCCCTTACTATTTGTTTAGTAACTGTAGGTTTATAGTAATGCCCTAATTTTATTTCTGATATCATTACGTGTCTTCTCTTTATGTTTCTTGGTCAGTCTTGCAAGAAGCTGATCAACATTATAAATGTAAGCATATGAATAATGAGATTTGCCCTCTGGTAGTTGCAACATGTGTATCATCTGAATGTTTTTCTAAAGATTGTTTTTTCACTTCAGACATTTTTTTCCCTGCCATGTCATGTACTGCATAATTTTTGTTGAAGCTATACATATGTATAGATCTGTTGATAGTGGGATAATATATTTTATTCTTGGAGGTGAATAAACTTTCTCCTTTGCTAGGCCTTCAGGGAAGGGTTTTGTTAATCTGGTTAGGAAGGAACTGTGTTTGAAGTTTGTTATTGCTACAGTTACCCACAAAGCACCGGAGACTTCAAATTCCTCTGCTGATATTTTGCGTTTAGACTGTGGTCTAGTGGTTAGTGAGTTTTCCTTAATGTTTGCTCCCCACTTGGCTTTGGATCCCCCTCTTGTCATCTTCTCAAGAGAGAACCTGACTCAGATGTATTTCTCTTTTTTTGTTTTTTAATTGATGTTTGTTAGCCGGGAAGGTAGTGGTCTGGGAAAGGAGGCCTTCTCTGATGTTCTGTGTACTCTCATTCTTAGCAGCACGGTCAAGTTGTGTCTGCATGTTGTGCTTTCACCAGTATTCCTGCTCCCCCTCTAGCTGTAATTCTGGGTCTGGCGTGTACTCCTGCCCCTTTCCCAGAGGTGGAGCTTTTTTTATTCCCTTCTTATTTTCTTCCCACTTCTGCAAAAACCCAGTGCTCTAATGCACCAGTTTTTTTGGGTTTGTTGTTGTTGCTGCTGCTTTGGCTGTTTTCCCATGTGCAAAACTCCATCAAGACTTTTGCTCTGTAAGTGAAATAGAGAACATGGATCTGGGTGACCTTTGTCAGGAACTGTTGTTCCCCTTGTCCAGTCAGAACCATAGGAAACCATTCTCAGAATTTTCATGATCTTCCATGTGAGCATTTGATAGCTGTCATAGAGGAAAACCTACAAAAGGATATAAACTACCTATGTCTGTGACCCCAAAGTTTTCAAAGTAGCTCATATGAAGCATTTAACAATGCTTTCAAAGGAATTTTAGCTACATTTTCATATTGGTCAATATGGTTTTTTGGCATCGGTCCAAGTAATCAAATTTCAGAGTTCTGTTTTTGCCTGTGTCTCACCATTTTTTGAAAGTAGTTATTTTGCTCTGAAAATTCTTTAATTTGCAGTTAGTCCACCTTTTTTCATGTTACAAGGGTGGGAGTGATGTCATTTCCAGCTCTCTACATCTTTGAGCTCTCAGCTGACATTTTAAAAGTTCTTTTAAATATGCTTGAGTATATTGCTAGGATTAGACTATCTTTACTCAGCTCAAAGAGCATCATGATTTGCTGTGATGCCACCAATATGGAAATAAGTGAGTCCTTATGTTACCAATATATAGGTTGGCAATAACTATGACATCAGTGTATAAGGATGATATAAAAAAACTCAAAATGTAATTTAATCAAATGCTAGAACAGATGTTTTGCAAATGTTAATGGCTTAGCTGTTCTAATGCTAAAATATATTTTTATAAAATAAAAATCAACAACGCAAGGAATGAATTTCATTAGACTTATATCAACAGTTCTACAAGAAAAAAAATATATAGCATGGTATTTACAAGTAGTGTTAATATACAAGTTGACAAGAAAAAATATCCAGAGTGTGGACTTGGCACTCAGGAAAAAAATGGCAAAGAAATTCCAGAAGAACGTGAAGCGTTCAAGAGATGACCTTCAAACACCCTTTAAGGCAAAGCCAGGGAAGAATCTCACTTTAATTGCCATTTTCACAGAAAATCTGGATGCACTTATGTTTACAAGGTGATTCCAATAGTCATTTACATCTCAGCTTTGTATAAGCCAGTGCACAATATCACACAAATATTTACAGATAGAAAATGCTACCTTGGCCTCAGAGAAAAGTAATAATTTTATATATAATTCCAAGTGCCTTAGAAGGAGCAGGGATGTTGTTATTTGTACTCCATGCATTTTTATAGATGTAGAACAGCAAGTTTGGGCCAGGAAATAGAGATCAATATTGCTGCACGTAATAGTGATAAGGCAGTGAGGAGAAGGGATGGGAAGGTCAGGAGAAGAGCAAGGAAGTTGGCAGTCAGCCAGGGTGCTACCTGGTTAGGAACAGCTACAGGGTCTCTAAGTCGGAAATAAACTGTGTGATTTTAAATTATTGTGAGGTGAGTAAGCTGACCCTTTAGTAAAGCTTTAGTTTAAAAAGCTGCTTCATGTAATTTCCTTTGATCTGTGGTGCTTTGGAATGTTCTGATCCCAATGTAGAAGATGTTTCCGCATTTGGATCAACCCCAGGGCAAAGATAAAAGACTGTCCAGAAGCAGGAGTCAGTCAAAAGGGACTTAACAAAGATTTGAAGTAAATACACGTATATGTATAACTGAATCACTTTGCTCTACACCTGAAACTAACACAACATTGTTAATCAACTATACTCCAATATAAAACCAAAAAAAACCACTTTTTTTTAAAGAATGAAAGTCCCTTTATCTTTTTCCATCCTACTCTATGACACAGAACTCAGCAAAGACTTGAAAGGCACTTTGGATTTTCACAGTTCCTGAAATGAAACACTCCCCACACCCCCTGTGTTTGCCAGCAGCCATCTATCTCCCTAAGTGTCTCATTCTTTGTAACACTGGAGTTACATTGTCCTCCATGTTCCTAGAGTATATCACTCATCTGGGAAATCAGAAGAATGTACTTGATGCTGTGCTTATAGTAATTCCAATGGAAAAATAAAAAGAATCTGCTTGTTCCTCCATCCTTGCAGCTTCAAACATATGAACCACAGAACCCCCAAAGAAAATATGATGACCCAGGACCTATGGAACAAAATGTTTCATGAAAAATCATCACAGCAACCCAGTGGTACTGGTTCCTGACATTATTTACAACACTTTGTTTTCTTTGTGAGGATCTCATTTTTCTCAAAAACTAACCCAGTGAAATTTGTACTACTATCCTCAGGAACTCAGGTTTCTGACTCCAAACCTAAAATACTACCACCAACCACAGCTTTCTCCTCCTCACCTTATTACCTCAGCTGAAACTACCCATCCACAAACACACAGGATTATGAGACTTGAGCACTGGTGTATTTTCAACATTCTTGTTAGTTGTATACAAAAAAAAGACTGAAAAGGTTCTTTGATAATAAAGAAAGAACACTTTTTTGTGAACATGAAGTACTTAACAAGTTGTTTAAAAAAAAACCTGGAAACAAGGACGTTGAGTCATGCTATTTAACACTGAAAATACTAATGAAGACTGTTGTTCAGTTGCTAAGTCGTATATTACTTTTTGCCACCCCTGGACTGCAGCACACCAGGCTTTCCTTTCCTTCACTGTCTCCCAGAGTTTGCCCAGATTCATGTCCATTGAGTCAGTGATGCTATCTAACAATTTCATCCTCTGCCACCCCTTGTCCTGTTGCCTTCAGTCTTTTCCAGCATCAAGGTCTTTTCCAATGGGTCGTGCCTTTGCATCAAGTGGCCAAAGTACTGGAGCTTCAGCATCAATCCTTCCAATGAATATTCAGAGTTGATTTCCTTTAGGATTGACTAGTTTGATCTCCTTGCTGTCCAAGGGACTTTCAAGAGTCTTCTCCAGCACCACAATTCAAAAGCATCAATTCTTTGGCATTCAGCCTTCTTTATGGTCTAACACTCACATATGTATATGACTACTGGAAAAAACATAGCTTTGACTAGATGGACCTTTGTCGGCCAAGTGTTGTCTCTGCTTTTTAATATGCTGTCTAGGTTTGTCATAGCTTCTTTCCAAAGAGCAAGCATCTTTAAATTTCATGGCTGCAGTCACTGTCTGCAGTGATTCTGGAGCCCAAGAAAATACAGTCTGTCACAGCTTCTACTTTGTTGATGGTGTTCAGTTGCCCAGTTGTGTCAGACTCTTTGCAACCCCATGAACAGCAGCGGGCCAGGCCTCCCATCTCCTGGAGTTTGGTCAAGCTCATGTTCATTGAATCAATGATGCTGTCCAGCCAACTCATCCTCTGATGCCTTCTTCTCCTTCTGCCCTCAATCTTTTCCAGCATCAGGGACTTTTCCAATGAGCTGGCTATTCGAATCAGATGACCAAAATACTGGAGCTTCAGCTTCAGCATCAGTCCTTCTAGTGCCTATTCAGGGTTGATCTTCATTAAGATTGACTGGCTTGATCTCCTTGCTGTCCAAGGGACTTCCAGGAGTCTTCTCCAGCACCACAGTTCAAAGGTGTGAATTCTTTAGCATTCTGCCTTCTTCATGGTACAGCTCTCACAACTGTACGTGACCACTGGGAAGACAATAGCCTTGACTATACGGACCTTTGTTGGCAGAGTAATGTCTCTGCTTTTCAATACACTGTCTATGTTTGTCACAGCTTTCCTGCCAAGAAGCAATCGTCTTCTGATTTCATGGCTATAGTCACCATCTGCAGTGATTTTAGAGGCCAAGAAGAGGAAATCTGTCACTACTTCCACCTTTTCCCCTTCTGTCTACCATGAAGTAATGGGGCCGGATACCATGATTTTAGTTTTTTAAATATTTAGTCTTAAGCCAGGTCTTTCACTCTCCTCCTTCACCTTCATCAAGAGGCTTTTTAGTTCCTCTTCACTTTCTGCCATTAGAGTGGTATCATCCGCATAGCTGAGGTTGTTGATGTTTCTCCCACTTGTCTTGATTCCAGCTTGTAACTCATCCTGCCCGGCATTCCTCATGATGTGCTTAGCATATAGGTTAAACAAACTGTGACAGCAGATAGCCCTGTCGTACTCCTTTCTCGATCTTGCATCAATCATTTGTTCCATACAAGGTTCTAACTGTTGCTTCTTGATCCGCATACAGGTTTCTCAGGAGACAGGTAAGTTGGTCTGGTACTCCCATGTCTCTAAGAGCTTTCCACAGATTGTCATGATCCACACAGTCAAAGGCTTTAGTGTAGTCGATGAAACAGAGATAGATATTTTTCTGAAATTCCCTTGCTTTCTCTATATTCCAGCAAATGTTGGCAATTTGATCTCTAGTTCCTCTTCCTTTGCTAAACCTAGCTTGGACATCTGGAAGTTCTTGGTTTGCATAATGCTGAAGCCAAGTATACAAGAGTTTAAGCATGACCTTACTAGCATGGGAGATGAGAACAATTGTTTGATGGTTAGCACATTCTTTGGTACTATCCTTCTTGGGGACTGGGATGAGGACTGACCTTTTCCAGTCCTGTGGCTTCTGCTGGGTCTTCTGGATTTGCTGACATAATGAATGCAAAACATCGTTGGCATCATCCCTAAGGGATCTGAATAGTTCTGCTAGAATTTCATCACATCCACTAGCTTTATTAACAGCAGTGCTTCTTAAGGCCCACTTGACTTCACTGTCTAGAATGTCTGGCTTTGGGAGATTGACCACACCATCATTGTAATCCGGTTCATTAAGATCTTTTCTATACAGTTCTTCCATGTAATCTTTCCATCTCTTCTTTATTTCTTCAGCATCTACTAGGTCTCTACCATTTTTATCCTTTATTGTGCCCATCTTTGGGTTGAATGCTCCGTTGATATTTCCAATTTTCCTGAAGAGATCTCTAGTCTTTCCCTTTTTGTCATTTTCTTCTATTATTAAGCATTGTTCATTGAAGAAGACCTTCTTGTCTCTTCTAGCTACTTCTAGCTATTTTTTGGAATTCTGTGTTTATTTGGATGTGCCTTTCCCTCTCTCTCTTGCTTTTCACTTCTCTTCATTCTTCTGCTGTCTGTAAAGCCTCCTCAGATGACCACTTTGCCTTCTTGCTTTCCTTTTTCTTTGATGTGGTTTTGTTTGCCACTTCCTGTACAATATTATGGATCTCTGTTCCTAGTTCTTCAGGCACACTGTTAACTAGATCTAGTCCCTTGACTCTATTCGCTACCTCTACTGCAAATTCATATGAGATTTCATTTAAGTCATACCTTCCTGCCTATTGTTATTCCCATTTTTTATTTTATTTTATTTTTTTTTAGTTTAAGCCTGAATTTTGCTATGAGAACCTGATGATCTGAGCCACAGTCAGCTCCAGGTCTTGTTTTGCTGACAGCTTCTCCATCTTTGGCTACAAAGAATGTAATCAATTTGATTTCGGTATTGACTAAAATTGGTGATGTCCATGTGTAAAGTCAACTCCTGTGTTGTTGAAAAGGGTATTTGCTATGACAAGTGCATTCTCTTGGCAGAATTCAGTTAACCTGCTGTGCTTCATTATGTTCTCCAAGGCCAAACTTGCCTGTTACTCCAGATATATCTTGACTTCCTACTTTTGCATTCCAATCCCTGGTGATGAATAGACCATCCTTTTTAGGTGTTAATTCTAGAAGATCTTCTAGGTTTTCATAAAACTGACCAGCTTCAGCTTCTTTGGCATTGATGGTAGGGACATAATAGATTTGGATTACTATGATGTTCACTGGCTTCTACTTTATCCCCTTCTGTTTGGCATGAAGTGATGTGATCAGATGCCATGATCTTAGTTTTTTTAATGAAAGGCCATTAAATTTTTTTAAGTATTAAACTTCACATTTTCCCTAATTGTAAACAAATAGAAGACTGTGTTAACAATACCCCACAAAAATTTCAGAACAGAAAAAAATGTATAAAACTATATAACAATATTTCATTGTTATCTCTCTGTTGTGAGTTACCTATAATTTTTACTCCACATTTTTTTTTTGTTTGGTATTTTTCCAGTTCTTTCCAAGTTGTGTGAAATGAATAAACTAAGAAAAGTTTGTTTTTTCCACAATTAGGTTCTATGTGGCAGATATTTATTTTCTATAGTTAGAAGGCTTTTCCTCCCACATAGCCTAGCTATTCTATAATTTGAAAAATGAAATGTTATTTTAAAAATAGCCAAGAAGCTATTGAAATGTAGAGAGGTATACTATCTTAGTTAAACCAGAAAGGTCAGAAGCTTGGAAGCAAAAATCAATGTATTTTAAAGTAGGATCTTTTAAATAGGCCAAAATTATCACTTTAGAAAAAAATAGCTAGTCAAATTTCTTCATTTTACAAAAAACAGTGGGAAGGCAAAATGACTTTCCCCAAATCACAAATAGAGTGGAATGCCCAGAAACAGAATGTAGGTCTTCTGACCCTCAATACTGTCCGTGATTTTTACTTTACCACAGAAATTTAAAGTCTTTAGTACAAAATGACCTGTGGTCTTTCCTAAAGATACCTAATGTCATCATCTTTTCCATTTATTCATATTAACAAGTGTCAAATCTAAAGAAAGAAAAAAAAAAGCTCATAAAGTTGAAATCCTGGCTCATCCCACACAATTAAATCCCCTCATTATACGTAAGCAAATGGGAGAAAGAGGTAAGTATCATTTTATTTTGGCCAAACAAGGAGGTATTTGTTGTGCATTGAGAAATAAGGGTATATTTTAACAGCTGGCTCCAGATTCCCAGAGAGAAGTGCCTTTGCATAGGAAATACCTTAATAGCATTCTCCTTAATAGGAGGGAAACAGCAAAGCCTGAGTGTGTTCTTCACAGACATAGCAGAGTGAAAAAAAATAAATAAAACAAACACAAGACCCAAAATCTAGGGATATAGGTAGCCATTTAACAGGAATTTGGAATAGAGGGAAGAGCTCATGGATAAGAAAGAAATTAGTCTAAATTGCATAGCAGCATATTGGACAGTGTGGATATAAATGAGAATGTTGGTAGTAGAGTCTCTAAAATCTTTTGGGAAAATTAGTGCTTTTAAAATCCTAAAAGATGATACTGTTAAAATGCTGCACTTACTATGTGAGCAAATTTGGAAAACTCAACAGTGGCCACAGGACTGGAAAATGTCAGTTTTCATTCCAGTGCCAAAGTGTCTTCAAACTACCACACAAATGTGCTCATTTCACATGCTAGCAAGCTAATCCTCAAAATCCATCAAGCTAGGCTTCAGCAGTATGTGAACCAAGAACTTCCAGATGTACAAGCTGGATTTAGACAAGGCAGAGGAACCAGAGATTAAATTGCCAACATCCATTGGATCATAGAAAAAGCAAGGGAATTCCAGAAAAAACAAATACTTCTGCTTCATTGACTTTAGTTCAGTTGTTCAGTCATGTCTGACTTTGCAACCCCATAGACTGCAGCACACCAGGTTTCCCTGTCCATCACCAATTCCTGAAGCCTACTCAAACTCATGTCCATCTCATCAATGATGCCATCCAACCATCTCATTCTCTGTCATCCCATTCTCCTCCTGTCTTCAAAACTTCTCAGCATCAGGGTCTTTTCTAATGAGTTGGTTCTTCGCATCATGTGGCAAAAGTATTAGAGTTTCAGCTTTAGCATCAATCCTTCCAATGAATATTCAGGACTGATTTCCTTTAGGATGGACTGGTTGGATCACCTTGCAGTCCAAGGGACTCTCAAGAGTCTTCTTCAACACCACTAAAGCCTTTTATTGTGTGGATCACAACAAACTGTGGAAAATTCTTAAAGAGATGGGAATATCAAACCACCTTACCTGTCTCCTATGAAACCTGTATGCAGGTCAAGAAGCAACAGTTAGAACTGAACATGGAACAACAGACTGGTTCCAAATATGGAAAGGAGTACATCAAGGCTGTATGTTGTCACCTGCTTATATGCAGAGTACATCATGTGAATTATCAGGTAGATGAATCACAAGCTAGAATAAAGACTGCTGGGAGAAGTATCAACAGCCTCAGATATGCAGATGATACTACCCTTATGGCAGAAAGTGAAGAGGAACTAAAGACTCTCTTGATGAAGGTGAAAGAGAAGAGTGAAAAAGCTGGCTTAAAACTCAACATTTGAAAAACTAAGATCATGGCACCCTGTCCCATCACTTCATGGCAAATAAATGTGGGGAAATTGGAAACAGTCACATATTTTATTTTCTTGCCTCCAAAATCGCTGTAGACAGTGAATGAAGCCATGAAATTAAAAGATGCTAGTTCCTTGGAAGGAAAGCTATGACAAACCCAGACAGCATATTAAAAAGCAGAGACATCACTCTGCCAACAATGGTCCATCTAATCAAGCTATAGTTTTTCCAATATTTGTGTACAGATGTGAGAATTGGATCATAAAACCTGAGTGATGAAGGACTGATGCTTTTGAACTGTGGTGCTGGATAAGACTCTTAAGAGTCCCTTGGACAGCAAGGAGATCAAATCCATCAATTCTAAAGGAAATCAACCCTGCATATTCATTGAAAGGACTGATGCTAAAGCTGAAGCTCTAATACTTTAATCCCTTAATGTGAAGAGCTGATTCATTGGAAAAGACTCTGATGCTGGGAAAGATGGAAGGCAGGAGAAGTGGGAAACAGAGGATGAGATGGTTGAATGGCATCACTGATTCAATTGCCATGAGTTAGAGATAGTAAAGGACAGGGAAGCCTGGAGTGATGCAGTCCATGGGGTTGCAAAGAGTCAGACAGGACTTAGAGACTGAACAATAATAAGAACAATGTTTATTTAGTTTATGTACTAACAAGATAATCATTATTGAGTGTGTGTGTGTATGTATGTATGTATGTGTATATATATATGTATATATATATATACATACACACACATATATATATACACTACAACTGAGAGGGAAAATACCAAAGTGTGTTGAACAAATAAAATTTCTGGGTAAATGGTATCATGAGAAAGAAGAGTTATGTAGCTTATATAATTTATGTCTGAAGCAAAAAAGAATAGCAGCTCTAGGAGAAAAAAAAAATAGGTTCAGACTGAATTCAATGGGAACAAAAGCTTGCTAGGAAAAAATGAGAAGTTACAGAACTCCAGCATAAAATTACATCTCCTTCAGGCATTCTTGACACATTAAGAGAAACATTGACCTCATCGTTTTTTGTGGTAGAAGTTTAACTCAATTTGCATTTAATTCTCAAGAAATGTCATGACCCCAGTGGACATCCGGGTTATACTGGTATAAATCATAAGTGTAAAAATAAAAATGCAAGCCTAACACTAGAGAATTCTTGCCTCTCACTTTTATTGTCACATTGTATTTGGCACTTGTCAAAATCAGGGATGACTCCTATCTCTAGGCAAGGCTTAATTCTGTTTAGATAAGCTTAGTTTGCTTCTTTGTTTTGGTGATATACAATGAAGCTAAAATGTTTAGGAAAATTATTTAGATCACGCCTAATGACATTTACAAAAAAAAACTTGATGGAAATTAAAGAGATATTTAACTTTAGGGTAGTTAAAGAATTAAATGTAAAAGATTAAAATTAAGCTAAAGAGAATGGCATTAATGAACAGAAGAATTATAAAAAGTTACATCATTGGTTCAAAAATATATTGACCAAAGGAATAAAACATATATAACTTTGACTATTATGAAATAAATTAAATGAAATGGAATCTAACAGATGGTAAATAAGGACTAATACCAACATTATACAGATTATTATATCAATCATACAACAAAAAATATTCAAATAGTTAAAAGGACAAAGAACATTAAAGTTTATTTACAAGAAGGGGACATCCAATTTTAATAAAATATTTAAGGAAATGTGTAGCCACATGTTGACCAAAATAATTAAGGTTTATTTATTATCTGATAAGTTCCTAAAAGTTAGTGATAATATCTCATACTAACCAGGATGTCATCTCATCACCAAGGTGTGACTGAACTTGGTTATATTTGCAATGTACAGTGTGAAAAAAACTTTACATTGGTACTTTTTTGAAAACAAAATGACAGTATTTACCCAGCATCACAACCAAGTGTTTACTCTTTGACCTAATAACCCTAAGGAAATTATAGTCTTTTAAAAAATTTATTATATATATTCATTTAAAAAATTTTTAGATTGCATATATAAGTGATATATAGAATTATCTTTCTCTGACTTATTTCACTAAGCATAAAGTCTCTAGGTACTAAGAGATATAAACTACTATGTATAAAATAGATGAGACAAGGATCTATATTGTATACCATAGGGAAATACAGCCGGTATTTTGTATTATATTTAGGTTAGATGTCACATTAAAAGGAAAAAAAAAAAAAAAACCTATCCTAAAAATTTTTTAAATATAGACAGAGAGGTAAATTATGAAGTAGACCAATGAACAGCCATGCAACAATTTTAAATACTGAAAATAGTGACACAGAAAATAAAATGTAAGGTCAGCATATACATATGTATGCATATATGCAACAGAGGGAAACATGATAAGATTAAACGCAGTTTCTTTAATTAGGTGAAATGTAGAGATAAAATTTTTCTAGTCTATTTTTATAATAGTCATATGAGAAATAAAGTATTTTTAGGGCAGAAGAGGACATACTGAATAAGGCTCATGTATCACTTCATGGGAAATAGATGGGGAAACAGTGGCTGACTTTATTTTTCTGGGCTCCAAAATCACTACAGATGGTGACTGCAGCCATGAAATTAAAAGATGCTTACTCCTTGGAAGGAAAGTTATGACCAACCTAGATAGCATATTGAAAAGCAGAGACATTACTTTGCCAACAAAGGTCCATCTAGTCAAGGCTATGGTTTTTCCTGTGGTCATGTATGGATGTGAGAGTTGGACTGTGAAGAAAGCTGAGTGCTGAAGAATTGATGCTTTTGAACTGTGGTGTTGGAGAAGACTCTTGCAAGTCCCTTGGACTGCAAGGAGATCCAACCAGTCCATTCTGAAGGAGATCAGCCCTGGGATTTCTTTGGAAGAAATGATGCTAAAGCTGAAACTCCAGTACTTTGGCCACCTTCATGCGAAGAGTTGACTCATTGGAAAAGACTCTCATACTGGAGGGATTGGGGGCAGGAGGAGAAGGGGACGACAGAGGATGAGATGGCTGGATGGCATCACTGACTCGATGGACGTGAGTCTGAGTGAACTCCGGGAGTTGGTGATGGACAGGGAGGCCTGGCGTGCTGCGATTCATGGGGTCGCAAAGAGTCAGACACGACTGAGCGACTGAACTGAACTGATATCTCCTGCTTTCCTAAGTTATGTCATTTCACTGTTGACAGATCCCATTATCTTACTCAATTAAAAGAAAAAGAAAGCTATAATATTTGCTCATAATTTTTATTTTCTTTCTTACATTCTAAACAATAACAATTTCTTGGAAGTAAGGTTTCTCCCAGCAATAGAGAGAGATGCAGCCCTGGTTAGGCATCAACACCAACACTGAAAATAATTTATTCTGAGGTGAATTTAGACTGCTTTGGTATTACCAACTCACCTTTTTGAGTTACGAATGTTAACAGATTTTCTAATGTTTCACTTATTTATATATTGAAGCTATATTGTTTGCACCCAGCAAACTGAGTTACAGGTGTCTCACATTTTTTTCCTATACAATATTATTTGAATTTTTCATTTTGCTCATTCTGATAGGTTTCTAGTGATATAACATTGTGGCTCCAGGTCTTATTTTAGGTGCTTTATTGGTAATACCTATCGAATCTCTAATAAACCCATATGAAAACTGAGGCAGTAAGAAATGTCCAACTAGCATTAGAATGTGAGGTGTCAGATTGCAAGCCTAGGCTCCTGACCTTTGTGATAGGACTGCCTCTACAAACAGCACATCAATTCTTTACTTGATAATTTTGCAGGTTGTTGCACCAGCATGGTTGTTTTAGTGAAGGAGATTAAAATCAACCATGCTTTTCCCATTAGCTCCAAATATTAATCAAACTGATGTTGCATTTTCCGCCTTTAACCCATGACATTCATACATCTGTCTTTTGAGCACTAAGCAATCAGCATCCAAGCTGAAATATCAGTTAACATGACTAATAAAGCAAACAAAGAGAAATTCTAGAGCTGTCACCCAACTATAATTATATACAATTTAAAGTTTTAAACCATAACTGTGTGATGAATGCCCTGCTTAACACACCTAAAAATATGATGGTGGTAAAGCTGAGAAATTAGCCAGTCCTTATGGCATATTAATTTACTATTTCAGGTGTTCTCTATAGAATCACTAGTAAAGTTGCAGTTTTATTAGTGGCACTGTACATAAATGCAGTCAATTAACTCCTTCCCCTGACTTCTTACTGATTTCTCTTTTTTCCATTAAATGAAACCCAAAAGGTTAAAAATTCCAAACTTTATAATGATTAAACACGGTTTCTTTTAACCTTTAGTTATCTTCTCCTAACTACTAATGACTTGCTTTTTTCTGCCATTTAAGTAAGTCTACCACACCAGATAGTAGTTGGAGTCGAAGGAACATGTTTCAATTTACACTCTAGAGGTTAAAAATTAATGTCATATCTAATTTATAATCTAGAGACAGAGCAAAATGTAATAATTTATTTTGCAATTTCTATTTTGAATTTTGGTTGACAGGGTCAGGGTTGGGAGGAGCTGGCATTCAAGAATGCAGAGTTCTACAAATAGGTTTAAGCAAAAGTAAGGGGAAGGGAGGTATGGAAGCAAGCAATTCAAGGAAAATAATTAATTTAATTTGGGAAAGGAAAACATTTTCATTAAGTCTTAAAACTCATGTATCAAAAGCACTGCAGTATTTTTACTGTGCATTATTCCAAGTGCACATATATTAATAGAATTTTCCTTTGTAAACAATAAACTTTTGTGAAAGTTTATCTTTATTGCACAGCACTGTGACTCTTTTCATGACTTAGTCCAAAAACTGACCTTGTACATGAGCTTGAATAGAATCTTCGTGAGCTGCTTGAGGTGATGAATAATAATATTCATGTAGCTCATTTCTCCCATACTAGTTTTCACAAAGTGTTTTCTAAGTGTTTCTCTAAGTGTTACTAACAGTAGTACCTCAGACAAAGAAATCACAAGCTAAAATAAACATGATTTTAATGAAGAATAGTGTATTTGTTCTCTAAGTGCAATGGAAAATATTGGTATTTTGCAGTGTTGAAAATCTAGAGAAAGACAGGGAAAGCTAAGTTTCATTATAGAAATATTAGTCTAAAATGGTCTGATAGGATGCTGAGATCACCATAAACAGAATAGATTATTTAAATTGAATTTTCAAGGCTCTATTTTAGGTTTTGTTTTCTGCTTTATTTCATAGGAAACTTATATGGGCAATTGAACCTAATTTCCTAACTTGTTCCACAGTTACATATTGAATGGGAAATTTTGTGCACTAAAGTCTTCTATAATATTATTTCATGGTTGCAAAAAACTATCAAAACTAAACTCTCATGTTTGCAGATCTTTCAGAAATTGGTCCTCAATCAATGTGATTGCTATCAAGTAGAAATAATCCTAATGCTATGGTGTTAAACAAAATTATTGCTAAATTTTAGAGAAATGCAGATCAAAACTACAATGGGGTATCATCTCATGCCGATCAGAATGGCCATCATTAAAGAAATCTACAAATAACAAATGCTGGAAAAGGTGTGGAGAAAATGGAACCCTCCTACACTGTTAGTGGGAATGTAAACGGTCTAGGCACTATAATAAATAGTGTGGAGGTTCCTTTAAAATTAAAAATACAGTTGCCATATGATCCAGCAGTCCAATTCTTGGGCATCTATCTGAAGAAAACTCTAATTTGAAAAGATACATGCACCCTAATGTTCACAGCAGTACTGTTTACAATAACCAAGACATGGGAGCAACCTAAATGACCAAGGACAGAGGAATGGATAAAAAAGTTTCCTAACACAGGCTTCCCTGGTGGCTCAGACTGTAAAGAATCTGCCTACAATGCAGGACACCTGGGTTCGATCCCAGAGTTGGGAAGATCCCCTCGAGAAGGAAATGGTGACCCACTCCAGCATTCTTGCCTGGAGAATTCCATGGACAGAGGGGCCTGGCAGGCTACAGTCCATGGGGTCGCAAAGAGTCAGACATGACTGAGAAACTAACAGTTTCACTTGTAATACTACTCAGCCATAAAAAAGAGTGAAATAATGCCATTTGCAACAATATGGGTGGACCTAGAGATTATCACACTAAGTGAAGTAAATCAGAAAGACAGCCATTGTATGATATCATTTATATGTGGAATCTAAAATATGATACAAATGAACTTATTTACAAGACAGAATCGGACTCACAGATATAGAAAACAAACTTATAGTTACCAAAGGGGAAGAGGGTAGGGGAAGGATAAATTAGGATTTGGGATTAGCAGACACTAACTACTGTATATAAAATAGATAAACAACAAGGTCCTGTACACCATAGGGAACTATACTCAGAACTGTGTAAAAACCCATAAAGGAAAAGAATCTGAATAAGAATAAATATATATGTGTGTGTGTGTGTGTGTGTGTGCATATATATATGTATAACTGAATCATTGTGGTGTACAACTGAAGATTACACAATATTATAAATCAACTATACTTCAATTTAAAAGTTTAAAAATAGATTTAAAAAACCCTGAACTCTAAAACAAACAGAAAATGTAAAATTTTTCTAGCATTTTCCTTTAACAGAGGAGAGTTTTAGGAGTAAAAAGAACATTTTGGACTGAATTAGGTGAGTATTTCCAAGTGAGATATAAAATGAGAAAAAAAATTATTTCCCACCAGAGCTTAAATCATAAATCATTTTCAAGGAAATCAATGTACATTTTCTTCTGTCTGGGATTTCAGTCCCTTATATAATGCATCTTTCTAAAACAAATGGAACTCGTTTATACCCTTGCTAATAGAAAACTAATAGTAGGCTATACATCAGATACCTCATTTATAATATTTATGCTTATCATTTTATATCTCTATAAAGCTTCATTTTTATGTTCCACTGGGTAATTTTTAAGGAAAGAAAATCTGCTCTATATTATTAGCTTGTGTATTAGAAAACATATATTTACTGTATATAATGGCATGTTTTTAAAGTCAATTAAAATCAGTCAATAAAGTATTGCATTAGATTTGCAATACCTGAACTAGTCTTTAATAATAATCTTTAAAAATCATTCACATAGATCTAAGCGGCTTTCATAACTTCTTTCAGGGTTGGATTTATCTAGAAAGAGAAATAACAGGATAGGATTAGACGACTATTGTACTTTCATCTCTAGCTTTCAACATGAATAAACTAATCATGTTATTTATATTAACAAGTGGGATTATGCTTTATTTTGTGTGTGGAGGGTATCGAGATACTGATGTCAAAAAGCCTAGAATCTAAGAGTAAAGCTAAAATGTCATCAAATAACTCCAACACAAGATGAAAGTTAAAAGCAGCCATAAATTGGGAATCCTGTGAAGAGCAATGAAGGCACAGGGGCTCCTTTCTGCTTGGTAAGGGCAGGGTCAGGAAAGACAGCCCTGAAGGAAGTGACATTTGAGCTAAGCCTTGAAGGATAAGTACAAGAACAGAGTGTCAAAGAGCATGGAACTATCTTTTCATAGCACACTCATAAATTCCTAGTAGCATCTTTGGAATAGAGCACTGAGAAAGATCAGCTTGGGAAAGGCGTGTGTGTGTGCCAAGTCACTTCAGTCATGTGCAAGTCTTTGTGACACTATGGACCATAGCCCATCATGCTCCTCTGTCCATGGGATTCTCCAGGCAAGAATACTGGAGTGGGTTGTCATGCCCTCCTACAGGGGATCTTCCTAATCCAGGGATCAAACCTGCATCTCTTATGTCTCCTGCATTGGCAGATGGGTTCTCTACCCCTAGGGCCACCTGGGAAGCCCATCTTGGGAAATATCACTGTACAAAACTGGTAGCTGTGATCTCCGTGAAGCAAGTAGGGCCATACTCTGAACAGTGTTCTCTTATTTTAATACCAATTTAATTATATGATACCCATATAGTCATTAATTAATATGGTAATATTTAGCTCTTGTTTGCAATCTAGGATAAACCATATTTGTCTGTGATATTTTATTTATATATTTAAACTATTCCCTAAAATGCTTTTTGACATTTTTACTATATTGAAAAGTAAGATGGATATGACTTACTATTTTGTGACATCTTTACCAGATTGGGTTTCAGGATTGGGTTAACTCTGTGAAACAAGATGGGAGCATACTCCACCTACACACAGACTAGGAATGCTAGATGTGCATACAAATTACCTAGGGCAAAAAGTTCAAAAGAGTTCACCAATTAGATATTCTGATTCCAGAGTATTCAGCAGAGTTTCCAGATGATTTTTCAAGTTTTACCTACTTTCTACTACCTATGTAAGAAAATTCTGGAAATTATATATACATAAATGTATTTTATAGGTAAAGAATCCACCTGCCATTGCAGAAGATGTGGGTTCGATCCTGGGTCAGGAAGATCCCCTAGAGAAGGAAATGGTAACCCACTCCAGTATTCTTGCCTGGGAAATCCCATGGGCAAAGGAGCCTGGTGGGCTACAGTCTACTGAGTTGCAAAGAGCTGGACATGACTTTGCATGTCAGAGCAACAGAGCACACATGCTTAAACAGGCTAAGGCTCAGATATAAAACATACAGATATTTTCTAAGTATACTAGCACAAAACATAGCCTATTCAGTGTAGCTTGGTCTTAAGAGCCTACCTGAGTCACGTACCTGGGATTGAATCCCAGAACTTCAATTCCAGCTCTATCACTGAACATGCAAGATTTAGCAAGTAAGTTTACTTCTTTATACATCAGGTTTTCTAGCAGTAAGAGAGGGTAAGTAATAGTACACATCTTTTTGGTTTGTTTTGAGTGATTTGACACATACAAAGCCTATGTGGAATTGAAACACAATATTCAATATTTCAACTTCCTTTTGGCTAAAATGAAAAGAAAACCACCCCATGAGTTATAGACCTTTTTCATAATGATTGAGATTGGCTTTATTTAAATTTCTGGTTTATGCTTATGCATAAAGCAACTGTGGAATCCTTCAGCTTTCTGAGTCTCTCTCTGCAAGAATTTAACGATAGGTAACTAACACTTGATCAGGTGCTACACAAAAGAAATCCTATGATAATTTTGTGGTGTGAGGAATTCACTGTTGATATGAATAGTTTTACTTGCTAATTTATATGTTAATCAGAAAAGTGTTTAAGTTGCATTAAGCATTCTGTTTGATAATATGATCGGCAACCTCCAGGGTTCACCACATCGTATTTTCTGGAGAACATCAGGCCAGCCACCTAATCTCTAGTTTTTCCCCCAGGAGGTTTCATTTATCATCCCTCTATCCTCCACAACTCAGAGTTGCACGTTCCATGTTTTCAGAGCTCTTGGCTTTTGTCTCAAGCACTTTTCAGGGCCAGAATTGTACATTTGCAGTTATTCGTGGAATTAACTAGTTTAAAGTCCAAATGCAGGCTCCATAAACATGGACTATGCCTGTCTTATTTACATGTTGTATCTCCATTACCAGTTTCAAAATCTGAGAACTAGGAGACATTCAACAAATATTTCATAACAGCACAATATAGTGCTTAATAGTATAGACTTTGGAGAGAGAAATTTTTATTTTGAGTCCCTCTCTGCCATTTTACATAGATATATTTCCTCTAAGGAAGTTACTTAATATTTCTTTTTCTTTCTTTCTTTTTTTTTTTAGCAAACAACTCTATTATACTTTATTTATTTATTTATTATTTTATTTTATTTTTTAACTTTACAATATTGTATTGGTTTTGCCATATATCAAAATGAATCCGCCACAGGTATACATGTGTTCCCCATCCTGAATCCTCCTCCCTCCTCCCTCCCCATACCATCCCTCTGGGTCGTCCCAGTGCACCAGCCCCAAGCATCCAGTATCGTGCATCGAACCTGGACTGGCAACTCATTTCATATATGATATTATATATGTTTCAATGCCATTCTCCCAAATCATCCCACCCTCTCCCTCTCCCAGAGTCCAAAAGACTGTTATATACATCAGTGTCTCTTTTGCTGTCTCGTATGCAGGGTTATTGTTACCATCTTTCTAAATTCCATATATATGTGTTAGTATACTATATTGGTGTTTTTCTTGCTGGCTTACTTCACTCTGTATAATAGGCTCCAGTTTCATCCACCTCATTAGAACTGATTCAAATGTAATCTTTTTAATGGCTGAGTAATATTCCATTGTGTATATGTACCACAGCTTTCTTATCCATTCATCTGCTGATGGACATCTAGGTTGCTTCCATGTCCTGGCTATTATAAACAGTGCTGCGATGAACATTGGGGGTACATGTGTCTCTTTCCCTTCTGGTTTCCTCAGTGTGTATGCCCAGCAGTGGGATTGCTGGATCATAAGGCAGTTCTATTTCCAGTTTTTTAAGGAATCTCCACACTGTTCTCCATAGTGGCTGTACTAGTTTGCATTCCCACCAACAGTGTAAGAGAGTTCCCTTTTCTCCACACCCTATCCAGCATTTATTGCTTGTAGACTTTTGGATCTCAGCTATCCTGACTGGCGTGAAATGGTACCTCTTAGTGGTTTTGATTTGCATTTCTCTGATAATGAGTGATGTTGAGCATCTTTTCATTACTTAATATTTCTAAGGCTCAGTTTCCTCATCTGGAAAAGAGGTGCAACAAAACTTTCTATCCTCACGGAACAATTGTGAATTTAAAGTGAGATTATGTTCCTGAAAGGCTCAGCACAGTAGCCAGTATATAGAATATAGTACACTGTGTTTATTATTATTAGAACTATTACTGAATAGGTTATTATACCTTCAATTCTAATTATACCTTTCTGTTTAAAATACCTTTCTCTAGAAAAATTCTGAACTTTGGTTTCTCTTTTGTTAAATGTACATTTTTGCTGTGAACTAAGTCAGTTCGGTCCCCTGTGATTATTAGATTCTTCAGATAGCACTATTGCAAATGACCTGAATTATTTCAAAACTGAAGAGGACCAGGGCCCTACCTCACTACCCAGTAACAGGCTGGATATTTCAGTAAAGGTAGGATCAGTCTCAATCCTGTCACATCTGCCCGAATTAACAGCAAGTGGCATAAGAACAGTCATAAGGAGAGTCTGTTCCTAGGAAGCTAGATGAAGCCCAGCTCCCTGTCCTTTGCATCACTCTGGCAGTGAGTCACATGAGGCAGGTGTGACAGTTTTCTAGTGGTGGAATCCAGTCAGATTTTAATCAGAATCAGCTGACAAAATCTGTGTGTATGTTTGTGTGTGTGTGTGTGTGTGTGTGGTCATCTCAGGCCTAGGCTGAATGTAGGCCTTTGGATACTGCTTCAAGGGAATGAGCCTCTTTATTTTAAACCTTATTTATGCAAAGGTGTTTGATTAATATCTCTGGCCAATCCACATATCTTAAACATCAATAATTTCACAAATAAAAATGATTTCTCACACCCCTTTGTAGTGATAAGTAAACTATCTAGTTCTATCCAAAGACAGAGTTGATTTACTTGTAACTATTGCCTCTGGAGTCATGCGTGTGCTAAGTTGCTTCAGTTGTGTCCAACTCTGTGTGACCCTATGGAATGTAGCCTGCCGGGTTCCTCTGCCCATGTGATTTCCCAGGCCAGAATATTGGAGTGGGTTGCCATTTCCTCCTCCAGGGGATCTTCCTGACCCAGGGATCAAACTCACGTCTCTTACATCTCTTTACCACTAGTGCTAGGTTCTTTACCACTAGTGCCGGGAGCCGGCATATTGCATATTGAGTGCATATTGCATATTGAGTGCAGCACTTTCCACAGCATCATCTTTCAGGATCTGGAATAGCTCAACTAGAATTCTATCACTGCCAGGAGCCAGCGTGAGGAGCTCCACCCATGACAAAAGTCATGAGGAAGGAGGCTCGGCATACGCAAAGGTGGGATCAAGCCTCAGGAGTCCCCCTGGAAATTCTCGAGCATCTACCCCCAAAACCAGAGTCTGCCTACTTTCTGCTTTGTGCTTTCACCTACACCTCTGACTTTATGGGGGGCTGTCCCCTACTACCTCTCTCTGAAAAAAGAGTTAGCTTACAGCTCCAGTTAATAATTCCTGGGTCTGACAGTGTTTCAACCTACAAACTCCTTTGGAAGTCCTCCAGCCTGCCTGAATAGGTTTTTTCCGGCCACATGTGATTGTTCAGAGCCTCCCAACTGTGAGAGGCGGGAGATGTTCTAAACTGTCTAAACACAGATTCCTTTGAGTAGTTAAAAGATTGATTAGAAATTGTATTGGTGAAGGGTTTTTCACTTGTTGGGCCAATGTTTGCTGCTAAGTCTCCATATCCCTTACCTACTGTGTCCTTGGCAGTGTATTGATTAATATAATGGGTGTATAGAAATGTAAGTAGTAGCCTCAATGTTTGTAACCTTGGACCGTTGAGTTAATTCTTTTCTTGATTGAGCCCACCTCACCTTTGCCCTATAGGAATGCAACTTTATCCATTGCTTTTTTGGAGGCTGGTGCCTGACTTTAGAATAATCACTTTTAAAGAAAAATAAGTTTCTTAAAATGTTAACAGGCCTCCTGGCCAGAAGATGATGTAAATCACCTAAACTTTTGCATAGGATAAGTTTGAAAGCCTGGCTTCGATTAGGATCAGGAACTGCTGTCCTTGCATGACTCTACCGCTTCCCCCATTATCCTCTATGCACAACTTAAGGTATAAAACTACTTTGGAAAATAAAGTATGCCCTTTTTGTTCACTGAAATTTGGTCTCCCCGTGTCGTTCTTTCTTTCACCTTCTAGCTGAATTTTTCCTCTGAGGCGGGGAAGCTCATCAAGCCTACTAATTTTGCCTGGGCTTCTAAGATCTGACCGGGGAGGCCTTAGTGTCTCCTCTCCTTCGGGAGAACGGGAGGACGCCTGCGGCCTTCATAGGTGACGTAAATTCCCTGCTTTGGAATTTTATTCAGCCTCTTTTCTTCACTGAATTTCTTCGCTGAGCTATCCTTATTTCACCACTCTTTATATCCTTAATAAACGTTTAATTAAGCAGTTGTTTCCTGATTTTCGCCGACGCTGTCCCCGCTTCGAATTCCCTGGATCCACCGGGGCTGGACCCCGGCACACTAGCACCACCTGGGAAGCCCTTGGAGTCATGAATGATGACTTTAAAGGAAGTCTTACGATTACTCTCCTATCCACTCACCCACCCACCTCATGTTAACCGTTTTGGGGTGTATAGAAATCAAAGCTCACATACACAACAGTTTTAATACTGAAACATTTTAAAGTAAATTAAAGCAATGTATTGTATTTGCTGGCTTCCCAGGTGGCACTAGTGGTAAAGAATCTGCCTGCCGGTGCAGGAGATATGAGAGACAAGGGTTCAACCCCTGGGTCAGGAAGACCCCCATGAGGAGGACATGGCAACCCACTCCAGTATTCTTGCCTGAGAATCCCATGGACAGAGGAGCCTGGTGGGCTACAGTCCATAGGGTCACAAAGAGTCAGACATGACTGAAGTGACTTAGCATTATATTTGCTACATTATTTTACATTTAACTCTTTGCATCCTAGAAATATTTATATACCCTCTCTGTGCCTCAGTTTACATCTATAAAATGAAAACAATGATAGCAATTTCCTTACAGGATTGATATGAGTTATAAATAAGTTACCTATTAAGCATCTAGAACAGTGTCTGGCATACACTGAAGTTCAATAAATTCTGGTAGCAGCTGCTGCTACTACTGCTATTACCATTTTATATGATTACCATTTACTGGGATTATAAGCAAATTTAAACAAATTCTTTGACTTCTAGTTTGTAGTTCTTTGGGGCATTATTTTTTTTTTTTTTTCTGAGTACTCAGAATCCTGCTCCAGTTTTGTTTGTGGGGGTTTTGTTTGTTTGTTTTGTTTATATCAATTCTTTCTTGGTTCCTATATTTATTTTTCCCATTTACCCATTTATGAGTAAAAAGAAATCATTGCTCTTATGTGCCTCGTTTTATAGAATTAAGTCAACATTTTAAAATTGAGAGATATTCCACTAAAACCCACATTTCAGTGAACTATCCTAAGATAAGGCAACAAACAAACAAACAAAAAAAAAACTGTGTAGAACCAAGTAGCAGCTGCCCCCGCACCAAGGGCATGTCCTTTCCACTTGTCCACAAGTTTCCACTGTGCCTGGACTCCCCACCACAGGGTCAAGGGGTTCACATCTATGGCTCTGTTCTTTTACTTCTTTTAATACAGATATACTTCCTGTACTCGATCTACCTGTATCTGTGTTTTCTGCCTTCCCTAGTGTTAAAAGGGATAAAATGTGAGGCTTCCAATGGTCAACCCATCACTTGTGCTCTGAATTCCATTCTCTTTTTGTATATTCAAAGATTTTGCACTCTCAGTTTTTCCCTCTCAACTGGCTTATTCTTATCACATTGCAAAAATGCAGTAATATCTTCTATCTTTAAAATACTCCATTTTTTTCACATCCCACATCAAACCACTGCCTCATTTCCCTTTCATAACAAAATTGCAACTAGTTGATGCATGAGTTGTATCTCCTCCCTCTCTTACTCTCTTTTCAAAGCCACTTCAATCAGGCATTTATTGCCTCTACTCTGAAACCTCACTTGTCAAGTAATCAGTAACTTCCATCTTGCTAAATCCCAAATCTTTGTTGTTACCTTAACTAGATATCTCATTGGCATTTGGAAAGTTCTCCAAAAATCCTTGTTTAAATACTTTAGTCAGTTGATTTCCATAACACTACACTGTCCTGCTTTCCTCCTGCCTCACTTATGCTTTTCAGGCTTCTTTGAAGGGTTCTCTTCAACTTAACTGTACCCTATTACTTATTTTTCCATCTATATTTAATGTCCTACATCTAATTCTTCACATCTCTTCTCTTCCTTGACCTTACCCATGTTGTACGCTTCAACTATTTCTCTATATATTGATGACTCTCAGAATTCTCTAGTTACAATCATGATCAAGACCAATTCAACATCTCCACTTGAATACAGATTAGGCTCTCAAGTGTATATGTCTGAACCCAAACTCTTGAATTTCTTCTTCAAAGCTGCTGTTGCCTCAACTTTCCCCACCCCAGTAAAAGGAATCACAATTATCCAATTGTTTATGCTTATCTATTCTCTTTTCTTCTTACCTGGTATGTAATCTATCAACATCTACTCACATATCTTTCAAGATATTTGTCCGAATCTGACCTCATCTCACTGCGGGTTATCACTAAAACTTAAGTAAAGACTACAGTCATCTTTCGCTTAGATTATAACAATTATTACCCAACGAGTTTCCCTGCTTCTACTCTCACCTTCCTAGTCAGTTCTTCACCATAGTGATCTTTATAACAGTTAAATCATGTCACATTATGGCCCTTGCTTAAAAATACCAGATTGTTTCCCATCACTAGCTTGACCAGATCATTTTCATTTACCTGGGCCACTCCTAGATTTAACATGAAATTCCTATGTCCCAGGAACTTCCTTGGTCCTAGGAAATTTGAGGTTGCAGGTCATCCTATTATATACAGAATAAAATAAAATCAGATAAAATTAAAACCCCTACTATGTAGTAGGTCAACTACACAATATTGCCTCTGCCATCATCTCCCACTTCTCTTAGCCTTAATCATCTCTGTATATGACATCCTCTCCCATTACTCTTAGCCTTAATCATTCTACTCTAGCCACATTGCCCTTCTGTTCTCATCTAAAAACATCAAGCTTGTTTCTGCCTTAAATATTTGTTGAATAATTGAATGTTCAATATAAAGTAGAAAAGCAAAATAGAATAATGATCATGATATATTTTAAGAAAATAAGGTATTTATTTATTTAAAATAAAGGAGAATTATTTCTATTCACTTGATATTGAAATGTCTATCTTCTTTGTTAATTTATATTACTAGTCTAGGCCCAGTAGCATCTGATTTTTAAGCTTCTGCTCTAAGCCATTCTAAGGAGCTTAGGCCATGGAGACATGCTGTATTATGTAGATTAAATTAAGGCAGACCTGAGGCCTCATCTGTGCCTAGCATCCGGGTACTAAGCAGTTGATGGACACTCTTAATCAACTAGGGAGTATGCTTAGAAAGAAAACTTCAGTTCAGTTCAGTTCAGTCACTCAGTCATGTCCTGCTCTTTGTGACCTCATGGACTGCAGCATGCCAGGCTTCCCTGTCCATCACCAACTCCTGGAAGAAAGAAAACTAGATTGTCTATCAAGAAATATGAGTCCTAGTCTTGGCTTTGCCAGTCTAATCATATGACCTTCAATGAGTCACTTATTCTCAGGCATTAGGTTTTTGCATTTTTTTCTTTTGCTGTTGTTGTTGTTATTGTTTATTTGGATGGTTGGTTAGGTTGTTCTTTAATCCAAAATGACAAGTTGAGTTGTAAAGTTGTCTCTTTAGACTCTTCCAGCTCTATAATTTTTAAATAATTGATTCTTTTTGGCTTTTCCCTATGTGCCATACATTCATATTTTCCTGATACAATAGTAATAAGTGGACAATATATGTGAGCCTAATCTATTAAGGATGCCATAAATTAGAGAAAAATAATGCTGGCTACATGGTGCTTCTTTCACCAAACCTATACAGCTATTTTTTGCATAATTTTCAAAAAGATTATTCAATGAAATGCAGACGTTGCAGTTATGCATGTCATCAAGCTTTTAGCACATCTTTGGGGCTCTGTTTCCCTATCATTGTTGAGCAATTTTTTGGATAGTAATATAAAGTGACTTTGCTCAATTTCCTCCTGTTTCTTTTCATTATTCTCTTTCAGATCAGACAGGATTCTCCTTCCCATTTTGGTGTTTACAACCTTCAAATATTTTGTAGTAACCCTAGTAGCTTTCTAAGCTAATTTCAAATCCCTGGAGTTTCTTGAAAATTCGGTGGCTGCCATTTCTCCATAAAGGTAGACTGTAATCAGGTTATTAATATTTCAAATCTAGCTTCACGATCCCATATTTAAAATTCTATTTTTATTTCAAATAGAATAAATTTTCTCACATATTCCTCTTCTAAATGGCAAAAATCCTTGGGGAAGTGAAAAGTTGTATCTCCTGCTGTGTCATTTTCACTGCAGAATGGAAAAGAACTGTCACCTAGCTGGTTCATAGTTTGATACTTCAGAAAACCTACTCCAACTTAAATTTTCTTTCTATTCTATTTCCCATTATGCATGCTCTCCTAACTTCCCCTTAACTATGAAACTTGCTTATTTTTATGCTCCCTGAAATATAATATTCTTTGCTATTTAATGTTAATATACTCCTTTCTCCTCCTAGGTGTTTCACTCTTCATGGATATTTCATTACATTTTACTCATTTTATAAACTCTGCTCATTCTTCTGTATGAGACTCACAATTCTTCTCCTTCCAGTGAAGAATAGATGATAGTTGTCTGTCATCAGTAAACTTTATGAATTTATGTCTTGTCTGTTTTGTTTTTTTAGGAAGACATTTAATAATTCTCAGTATCATGGTAGCATTTATCATCTTATAACTCTCTGTATTTTAAAATTTATAAAATAGGAATTTCTATAGTAACTATTGGAAGTAACTAAATGTTGGTGCACAATTTGCAAATATTTAGAAATTGAGATTGTAGATAATTATATACCACAATTGAAGTCAATCATTCTCCTTCCTTGAAATGGTTAATCTGGTTATGGCATGGCCCACCCATCAGTATCACACCATTTGGTCTGCCTTTGTTTTTATTGGGTGGAAGAGATCTTCAAATTGGCTTACTTTTCATTCAGCTTCCTTTTAGGACAGAGGTGGATTCAAGTGTATCTGAAACATGGATGCTCAGTCATGTCCAACTCTTTGAGACTCCATGGACTATAGCCTGCTAGACTCCCTTATCCCTGGAATTTTTCAGGTGAGAATACTGGAGTGGGTTGCCATTTCCTCTTCCAGGGGATCTTCCCAACCCTGGGAATCCAGTCCAAGTCTTTTGCATCTCCTGCACTGGCAGGCAGATTCTTTACTCTGAGCCACCAGGGAAGCCCTATTTGAAACATGATATAACTTAAATATTAGTTTCCCATCTATTCTGAAAAGAAGCTGAATTGCATTCTATCCCCTGGGACTGACTCTTTTGAGTACAATTATAAAAATCAATTACAACTTAACAGGTCATAGGATGAAGATATATTTCTCATACAATGCCACTGTGTATAATTATCAGTGATGTTCATTCTGTCTGTGTTCAGTCAAATTAGGGAAAAAACATATACACAAGTGATTACCATCCAGTGGGAATATTGGTTCTAAAAGTATGAGTGAAGTGCAGTGAAATCACTAGAGATAAAATCATAAACTGTGCCTCGGAAATTCAATATTTACACAAAAGGCTAAGAATTAAGCACTATAGTTGAATCCCAGAGAAAGAAAACAGTGAGTAAAATCAGTTATGAACTACTGAAGCATAAGATTTAAGTAAAGTCAAGAATGGTTAGCATGAAAAAAAAGAAAAAAGAAAGAAAGAAAGTGAAAGTATCTTAATACAAGCAAACTACAATAATTATACATATGCTACTAAACCCAAGGAAAACCTAAACATCTAGAACATAAAAAGATGTGGAAACTAGAGAGGACTGATGTTTCTTGGGAGTCAGAGGATGGTTCCCCCACCCATGGTTTTGAGAACAGAGGCATATTAAAAAGCTGAAGTTTGTGTTGGCAGAAGATGGAAGAGGAATACAAAAGGATTTTAAGAAAGAATTTTGATGATTTTGTGTACCTTTCAGATGTTTAATAAATGCAAGTGAAAGGTTTTTGTATTCTTTTCAAATTACTTCAGTTCTCCTGCATGGTTTTTAAGCAGGTAAATATAAAAGGACCAGGTACATGACCGGAGGACCTCAACTTAATCAGGAGTCCAAAGACACTTCACTGAGATTAAGGTGTCAAAATTCATATTTAAAGATGAGGGTCCAGCAAAAGGCAGAGATCTCAGGGGAAAATGATTAGCATTTTAAAAGCCTATAAGAAAAGTCTGTAAAGTACTTCAATCAAGTAAATAAATCTAGTCTGTTGAAGCATTCAGAGATAAATCAGTGAGTTCTAGTTGAAGGAAACTATGGTTTAGAAAGTGGGAAAGACATGATATACACCTTTGAGATGGATTTTATACAGCATGTGGATCAGACCCAAAGCCTTAAACTTAGACTTAGAGACCTAGAACTTGGATTTTCAGGATTTTTTTTTTTTTTAAGTTTAGGCTATACAAGAATTTTTCCACCCTTAGGTAATGGATAGGGAAATATTCTGTGTTCATGAATTGGAAGTTTCAATACTATTAAGATGTCAAGTCCTCCCAACTTGATCTATAGATTAAATGTAATCCACTCAAAATCCCAGCAAGCCATTTTGTAAATACAGAGAAACAGATTCTGATTCTAGCATTCATATAGAAAGGAAAAACCCTTAGAATAGCTAAGACAATACTGAAGAAGAAAAAAAAATTATGTAGAACTCACCCTACTTCAAGATTTACTATAAATCTACAGTAATCAAGGCACAGTATCAGCTGACTCCTCTGGTGTTGCAGTGAATAAGAATCTGCCTGCCAATTCAGGGGACATGGGTTTGATCCCTGGTCTGGGACAATTAGGAAGTCAAGAAACACCTGGAGTAACAGGCAAATTTGGCCTTGGAATACGGAATGAAGCAGGGCAAAGACTAATAGAGTTTTGCCAAGAAAATGCACTGGTCATAGCAATCACCCTCTTCCAACAACACAAGAGAAGACTCCACACATGGACATCACCAGATGGTCAACACCAAAATCAGATTGATTATATTCTTTGCAGCCAAAGATGGAGAAGCTCTATACAGTCAGCAAAAACAAGACCAGGAGCTGACTGTGGCTCAGATCATGAACTCCTTATTACCAAATTCAGACTGAAATTGAAGAAAGTAGGGAAAACCACTAGACCATTCAGGTACGACCTAAATCAAATCCCTTATGATTATACAGTGGAAGTGAGAAATAGATTTAAGGGCCTAGATCTGATCGATAGAGTGCCTGATGAGCTATGGACTGAGGTTCGTGACATTGTACAGGAGACAGGGATCAAGACCATCCCCATGGAAAAGAAATGCAAAAAAGAAAAATGGCTGTCTGGGGAGGCCTTACAAATAGCTGTGAAAAGAAGAGAAGTGAAAAGCAAAGGAGAAAAGGAAAGATATAAGCATCTGAATGCAGAGTTCCAAAGAATAGCAAGAAGAGATAAGGAAGCCTTCCTCAGCGATCAAGGCAAAGAAATAGAGGAAAACAACAGAATGGGAAAGACTAGGGATCTCTTCAAGAAAATTAGAGATACCAAGGGGACATTTCATGCAAAGATGAGCTCAATAAAGGACAGAAATGGTATGGACCTAACAGAAGAAGATGATATTAAGAAGAGGGGGCAAGAATACACAGAAGAACTGCACAAAAAAGATCTTCACGACCCAGATAATCCTGATGGTGTGATCACTCACCTACAGCCAGACATACTGGAAAGTGAAGTCAAGTGGGCCTTAGAAAGCATCACTACAAACAAAGCTAGTGGAGGTGATGGAATTCCAGTTGAGCTATTTCAAATCCTGAAAGATGATGCTGTGAAAGTGCTGCACTCAATATGCCAGCAAATTTGGAAAAGTCAGCAGTGGCCACAGGACTGGAAAAGGTCAGTTTTCATTTCAATCCCAAAGAAAGGCAATGCCAAAGAATGCTCAAACTACCACACAATTGCACTCATCTCACATGCTAGTAAAGTAATGCTCAAAATTCTCCAAGCCAGGCTTCAGCAATATGTGAACCATGAACTTCCAGATGTTCAAGCTGGTTTTAGAAAAGGCAGAGGAACCAAAGATCAAATTGCCAACATCTACTGGATCATGGAAAAAGCAAGAGAGTTCCAGAAAAGCATGTATTTCTGCTTTATTGACTATGCCAAAGCCTTTGACTGTGTGGATCACAATAAACTGTGGAAAATTCTGAAAGAGACGGAAATACCAGACCACCTGATCTGCCTCTTGAGAAATCTGTATGCAGGTCAGGAAGCAACAGTTAGAACTGGGCATGGAACAACAGACTGGTTCCAAATAGGAAAAAGAGTACGTCAAGGCTGTATATTGTCACCCTGCTTATTTAACTTATATGCAGAGTACATCATGAGAAATGCTGGACTGGAAGAAGCACAAGCTGGAATCAAGATTGCTGGGAGAAATATCAATAACCTCAGATATGCAGAGGACACCACCCTTATGGCAGGAAGTGAAGAGGAACTAAAAAGCCTCTTGATGAAAATGAAAGAGGAGAGTGAAAAAGTTGGCTTCAAGCTCAACATTCAGAAAACGAAGATCATGGCATCTGGTCCCATCACTTCATGGGAAATAGATGGGGAAACAGTGGAAACAGTGGCTGACTTTATTTTTCTGGGCTCCAAAATCACTACAGATGGTGACTGCAGCCATGAAATTAAAAGACTTTTACTCCTTGGAAGGAAAGTTATGACCAACCTAGATAGCATATTGAAAAGCAGAGACATTACTTTGCCAACAAATGTCTGTCTAGTCAAGGCTATGGTTTTTCCTGTGGTCATGTATGGATGTGAGAGTTGGACTGTGAAGAAGGCTGAGCGTCGAAGAATTGATGCTTTTGAACTGTGGTGGTGGAGAAGACTCTTGAGAGTCCCTTGGACTGTGAGGAGATCCAACCAGTCCATTCTGAAGGAGATCAGCCCTGGGATTTCTTTGGAAGCAATGAATGCTGAAGCTGAAACTCCAGTACTTTGGCCACCTCATGAGAAGAGTTGACTCATTGGAAAAGACTCTGATGCTGGGAGGGATTGGGGGCAGGAGGAGAATGGGACGACAGAGGATGAGATGGCTGGATGGCATCACTGACTTGACGGACGTGAGTCTGAGTGAACTCCGGGAGTTGGTGATGGACAGGGAGGCCTGGCGTGCTGCGATTCATGGGGTCGCGAAGAGTCGGACATAACTGAGCAACTGAACTGAACTGGGACGATTCCACTTGCAACTAAACCCTTTAGCCACAGCTACTGAGCCCACGCTCTAGAGCCTGGGAACAGCTACTGAGCCGCACGTCACTACTGCTGAAGGCTGCGCCCTCTCGTGTCCATGAGCCGCAACTGCCGAAGCCCGCCACCTACAGCCCACGCTCTGCAAACAAGAGAAGCCCCTGAAATGAGAAGCCCCCACACTGCAAGGAAGAGTAGCCCCTACTTGCCGCAACTACAGAAAGCCTGTGCAAAGCAATGAAGAATCAGTACAACCAGAAATAAAAGTAAAGAATTTTTTGAAAGATGCAGTATTAGCTAAAGAACAGACACATAGATCAGTGGGATAGAATAGAGCGACAAAAAGTAGATCTACAAATACAGTAAATTTCTTTTCAACAAAGGTACAAAAGCATTTCAATGGAGAAAGGATGGTATTTTCAACAAACAGTGCTGGAACACTTGGATGTTTATATGCATGGGGATGAGACCCAAATTCACAAGATCCCTAAGGTACAGAAACCTCACCTAAGAACTACTATATAAGCATAGTCCTCAACTGGTGACCCAATAGACCCTGGTTAACATTGAAAGTGCAACATAGAGACTCTTGAAAAATCTAAGAAATGTCCAGGCCTTTGGGCGGGGAGGGGGGGGGGCGGGGGGGGGGGGGGAACCTCCCACTGGAGAGAAGTTCAGGAAAAGCCAAATGGGATCACTCATACTAAGGAAATGGAAATCAAAGAAATTAGATGTTTTAAAATAAACATATTTAAAATATTCAGAGAGATCAAGGCAGCAAGAGAATTCACAAGGAATAAAGATTTTATGAAGAAAAAGACTCATATGTTTTTGAAAAGGAACAAAATGGAGATTCTGGAAATAAGATAGTCATTGAAACGTTAAAAATAAATAAATAGATAGATATCTTAAACATCAGGCTACTAAAAATCAAACCACTTAAGAACTGAAAATGTCTGCTTCATTAATCCAGCAAAAAAAAAAAAAAATGACTGCTTGAATAGGGTTTTAGCAATAGGAGTAGAAAGTGGAGAAACTTAAGAAGTATTTAGAAAGTAGAATTAACAAGATTTGGTACATAAGCCTCCAAAAAATACATTCCTGACCCAAAAGAGAGGCACTGTGGTTTTAGCTGATATATGGTAGCTTCTTCACAGTTCCTGTCCCATTGTAAACACTCAACAGATTCTTGTATTGTTCTTGTCCTATTATTAATGTTGATGAACAAGGCTGAAAAGTAAAGAAGGAGGTGGTGGGCCTCATAGTGAACAAGGACCCTATCTTTTGTCATCTTCCAATGTCAAGCTATTTTACGCACAGCTTGGCATGCCAGAGCTGCTTTATTTCAGCTTCAGTCGTGTCCGACTCTGTGTGACCCCATAGACAGCAGCCCACCAGGCTCCCCCGTCCCTAGGATTCTCCAGGCAAGAACACTGGAGTGGGTTGCCATTTCCTTCTCCAGTGCATGAAAGTGAAAAGTGAAAGTGAAGTAGCTCAGTTGTGTCTGACTCGGTGGGACCCCATGGACTGTAACCTACCAGGATCCTCCATCCATGGGATTTTTCAGGCAAGAGTACTGGAGTGGGGTGCCATTGCCTTCTCCATTATTTCAGTCACATTACCCCCCAAAATAGACTTAAAGATTTATATTTCAGATATCTCAGAAAACATATATCAATGTATGCAATAATGTACTAAATGATTAAGGAAGCAGCTCAAATTAGCATTGGAGAGACAAGATAGTTAAATCAGTGATGCTGGCGCAGCAACAGCAGCAAGGAGCAACAATGTACTGTTATTACCTCATGCTGATGAGATTCAAAAAGCATACAGAAAAAAAATTTTATTAAATTAAAGAGATGCAGTTCTAAAGATTTCTTTTGAAAAATACATAGATATTACTTTTGTGGACAACTCTCCTCAAAATTGGAGAAGGCAATTGGCACCCCACCCCAGTACTCTTGCCTGTAAAAATCCCATGGATGAAGGAGCCTGGTGGGCTGCAGTCCATGGGGTCGCTAAGAGTCGGACACGACTGAGCGACTTCACTCTCACTTTTCACTTTCCTGCATTGGAGAAGGAAATGGCAACCCACTCCAGTGTTCTTGCCTGGAGAATCCCAGGGACGGGGGAGCCTCGTGGACTGATGTCTCTGGGGTCACACAGAGTTGGACCCGACTGAAGTGACTTAGCAGTAGCAGCAGCTCCTCAAAATAAGAAATAATTTTTATGGGAATATGCAATGCTCAATGGTGTGCAGTAAAATAAGAACATTCTTACATTGCTGGTGAAAGAATAATATGTATGGCTTTAAAACACTGCTATCGAGTTTTAAAAGGCCTAAGAACATTTGTACTTTTAATGTAATAATTCAACACCCAAGAATTTCTCTAAGAAAATTATAGAAGTAAAGAAATATATTAATTTCCATGTTGTTTATAGTAGCAAAAACATCTGATACGATCTAAGTAGTTAATCAAAAGGTAGTAGTTGTAATATATGGTATGATTATATCGGAATATTATGTGGCCATAAAAATCTATTAATAAATTTTTAACAACTGGGATGCTGATTATTGTCCACTTGGCTCCCTACTCTGCCAGATCCATTCTCTTCCATTTTGTTCCCTGATCTGTCTATGAGAGGTCAACTGTTAAAGACTGCATTACACAGTTAACTTAAGTTCCCACTGAGCTCCAGAAAAAACGTGTCTTTATTTTGCCCATTGAGCCCCATAACTTCCTTTATTGCAAGTGTCTGATGATCCAGCATCACCTGTTTTGTTTCTTAATTCTAGCCACACTTCTGTCTGGAGTTGCTTCATAAAAGTCTCTTCATTTAAACCTTCTTGCATGCATGCTAAGTTGCCTCATTCATGTCCCATTCTTTGTGACCCTATGGACTGTAAACCCTCCAGGCTCCACTGTTCATGGGATTCTCCAGGCAGGAATATTGGAGTGGTTGCCTTGTCCTCCTCCAGGGGATCTTCCTGACCCAGGGATTGAACCTGGGTCTCCTGTATTGCAGGCAGATTCTTTACTGACCGAACCATCTCCATATCCAGAGATGCACATGAATTTCTTTTGTCATAAAACTGCATAGTCTACATGGTCTAATGAGAAAACATAGAGAAAAACTTGTAATGAAACACATAAACATGAAGACTAATTGCTTTTGAGAAGTATCATTAAGATCCTTTTCCTTCCATTTTCTATTTTCTAAATAATTTACAGTAGAATTCCTAACAACTCTAAAAATTAGATAAATGTATTTGAAATATACCCCTTATTTTAAAATATAAATTAAGCTATTGTTTACAACTTTCAATTGATTTTCAATAGTTCAATATTTTTTTCACAGAAAATTTCCTAGACCTATTGTCTACATCAAAATAAATATCTGGCCAGAAATTTCTACAACTTTTCACTTTCAATTGAGGTCTTTTCTTGAAAGACCTAAAGAATATTTTATCCCTCCTTTTTTTGAGACAGGAATGTAAGTATATTGCCACTAAAGACATGTTCACATTTATTGGGCAAGCTTCCATCTACTCTTAGTTTTCCTTGTGTTGAGAGAGATCAACTAATATACTTTTGGCATTTTTGTACTTGTTAGTCACTTTCTTCTTTGGAAGATGGAGTGCTTTTTCTGCATGAAAACATAGAAAGAATAATAGACATGCTCCACCCTCCAGTTTTCTCTTGAAGCCAGCTTCACCCATAGACTATTAGTTTGCACTTTCATGCTAGAAGTCAGGTAGGAGCTGAGTCTGGGGAGTGTCATGAAAGAAGATCTTCCTCAGTCCATGCTTTCTGTAAACGAATGAAGTCCCCTAATTCTAGGATCTCCGTACCAGGCCCATTTGACTAATGGACCTAATGCCATAATCTGCATCTTTATCTCCAACAGTGATAAACGCGCTATTTCAGCTCACATATTTGTTTATTTCTCACATCATTTAGTGATCATGTATCCATGTCAATAGTATTCATGTCAATAGTAAAGAATATCATCCTCAAAAATTTCATCAGTGAAGTTGCAGTGATAAGTGCACATGTTTAACATTTACATAACAACACAGATGTTCTGTTTGGTTCAAGTTTTGCTCTATGTTGTCATAATTTTGGATACCAGGGCCTCATATCATTCTTAAACTGGCCGTGGTAATCTCTTGAGAATGCAGCAAGTCTAACAGCAAAGGAAGCAGAGTAGAGATCATTTGGGGAGCTGGTTCCTCCTACACATCAGGACTATGAAAGCAGTTGCTGAGCTATATATTGGTTTTCTCTTTTCTCTTATCCTTTTAGCCCTGGAGTTCCAAAAATGCTGGCAAAATAACTATTCAGGACCTAAATTATTCGCCTTAAAACTTATTTTTTTATATGACTCAGTAATGCTTCATTTAAGAGTTAGGCAATGAGGCTACCTTAATCTAACAGATATTTCTTCTAAATATCAAGATAGTAAATTAGATCACTATTGCCTTTTTAGTTTCCTGTATCTTAAACATTAGTCATTTAAATAATTTTGAAATCTTTTATTAGTAATTCTATTAATTCCACTTGAATAGATCTTCATTTAATGAGTCACTGTACACCCTTATTTTCTTCTAAATGAAATATTTTAATGCAATCTTTCTATGCAAATTTATACTTTGTTATTAATAATGCTATATTTTAAAGTTATATTCATTATGTGATCTATTAATAAAAATCTGATGAAAGTAGCCCATTAATTCATTTCCTTCAGACTTTATGAAAAATGTATTATGTAGACTATGTGGCAACAAGAGATTATTGATCATGTACTTCACACCACATGACAAAGTATGATCATTGTACTTGTGTGAGATCAATGAAAGATTGTTCATTAATCAAACAAAACTGTATTGAGTACTTAGCATGTATCAGATACTGTGCTAGTTAATGGGGATATACTGTCTCTGTCTTAATGGGCCTAAAAGGATAATGATACAAATGACAGACATTAATGGCATGACCACATCAATAATCATGAAAAACTATGAAAAATGCCAAACATAAAAATATAAATGACCAGAGTTGGCAGGGAAATGTAGGAAAACTTGTAGATAGTTTAAGGATCCCATTTTTGTTGTTCAGTCACTGAGTTGTGTCCAACTCTTTGAGGCCCCGTGGACTGCAGCACACCAGTCTTCCCTGTCCTTTACTATCTCCCAGAGTTTGCTCAAATTCATGTCCATTGATTCTGACTATCTCATCCCCTGTCACCCGCTTCTCCTTTTGCCTCTTTCCCAACATTAGGGTCTTTTCGATTAGTCAGCTCTTTGTATCAGTTGGCCAAAGTAATGGAGCTTCAGCTTCAGCATCAGTCCTTTCAATGAATATTCAGGGCTGATTTCCTTTAGGATTGACTGGTTTGATCTCCTTGCTGTCCAAGGGACTCTCAAGAGTCTTCTCCAACTCCAAAGTTCAAAAGAATCAATCCTTTGGCACTCAGCCTTCTTTATGGTCCAACTCTCATATCCATACATGACTATTGGAAAAATCATAGCTTTGACTATACAGACGTTTGCTAGCAAAATGATGTCTCTGCTTTTTAATATGCTGTCTAGGTTGGTCATAGCTTTTCTTCCAAGGAGCAAGCATTTTTTAATTTCATGGCTGCAGTCACCATCCACAGTGATTTTGGAGCCCAAGAAAAAAAAAATCTATCACTGTTTCCATTGTTTCCCCATCTATTTGCCATGAAGTGTGGGACTGTATGTCATGACGTTAGTTTTTTGAATGTTGAGGTTTGAGCCAACTCTCACTTTCCTCTTTCACGCTCACCAAGAGGCTTTTTAGTTCCTCTTCATTTTTTGCCATTAGAGTGGCATCATCTGCATACCTGAGGTTGTTAATATTTCCCTCAGCAACTTGATTCCAGCTTGAGCTTCATCCAGCCTGGCATTTCACATGATGTACTCTGCATAGTAGTTAAATAAACAGAGTGACAATATGCAGCTTTGTACTTTCACAGTTTTGAACTGGTCCATTGTTCCATGTCCAGTTCTAACTTTTTCTCCTTGACCTGCATGCAAGTTTCTCAGGAGACAGGTAAGGTGGTCTGGTATTCCTGTCTCTTGAAGAATTTTCCACAGTTTGTTGTGATGCACATAATGAAAGGCTTTAGTATAGTTAATGAAGCAGAAGTAAATGTTTTTCTGGAATTCCTTTGCTTTTCCTATGTCCAACAGATGTTGGCCATTTGATCCTGATTCCTCTGCCTTTTCTAAACCCAGCTTGTACATCTGGAAGTTCTCGGTTCAAATACTGCTGAACCCTAGCTTGAAGGATTTTGAACATAACCTTATTAGCATGAAAAATGAGTGCAATTATTTGGCAGTTTGAACATTCTTTTGGCATGGCCCTTCTTTGAGATTGGAGTGAAAACTGACATTTTCCTGTCCTGTGGCCTCTGCTGAGTTTTCCAAATGTGCTGATATATTGAGTGTAGCACTTTAACAGCATCATCTTTTAGGAGGAACATCATCCAGCTCAGCTGGATCCCATTGGCCTACAGTTAAACAAAATTTTCACCCTCTAAAATTTACCTCTTGTCTCTAAGTTGAATCATCACAGAAATTTGCAATATTTATAATCAATTTTTCCTTAAAATTCATCCAAAGACAATTATATGGAAAAACATTTTTTTCAAAGTTAAAGTGTTGTGATCCATATGTCAGAGCTCCTGACCTCAACATCTGACCCTTCCCAAACTCCAGTGGGAGTCTTAGGAAAGTAATTTTGCATCTGTGGACCCCAGTTGCTTGGCTTGCAAAATGAAGTTGTTTGCCAGGTCATCTCAAGGCCTACACCAGTCTACATAGTCTATGGTCTATAACTTAAGAGAAATAGTCTCCAGTCTCCATTACTAGAATAAGCTTGTCCCTATAGAGGTTACTTTTCATATAGAAGCCACAAGAATATTAAGTGAAAATACAGAACTGGATCCTTTTAGTCCTTCATTAAAATAATTCATAACTATGAGGAGCTACTATATGAGGTAAAAGGGACAATAACTTTCTGTTGTGGATATTGCATCTGATTTTTCTGGAAAATTGTTTTCCAAAGATGCATCTGTTCACCAGCAGCAGTTGGTGTGGGATAGACTAAGTAATGACTGGAAGCTAAATTAAATTGAATTATATATAAGTAGTAGCCAACCCAGAAGATACTCCTTTTCCCCCAGAATAATATAAGTCCACTTGCTATACACATATGTAGGAACACTTCATTTTCCCAAAACACAAAAAATATTGATAACTATCTGTTTGGCAATATCTTTATTTCCCACTAGACATAATACCTCCATCATTTACTTTTTGCTGCATTAACAATCAAATTTAGAGTATTAGAACAATAAATCTATTTCTTCTTTATGATTTTGTGATGGCAGCTTGGCCCACCTGGACTCTTCTGAGCTTGCCTATGCATAACTCTAGGCTGCTGTCTGGGTTTATATCTGCTCTGTTTCTTATTCTGGAACCAAAACCAGAACCAAGAAACAGTGACTACATGGGTCATGTATGTCAAATGTCAATAGTGCAACAGGAAACAGAAACTATGATCCTTAAGCCTCATATTGCACTGGTCAAAGCAATCACATGGGCAGGATCAAAATCAATGGAAGGGGGAGGTATAGGCTGCCGATGTGTTGGGGGAGGGGTCAGTGAATTACCAAACAGTAATAAATGCTACAACAGCTGCCCTACATTCACTGCAGAATGCAGTCAATGGCACATAGTAGACGTTTAGGTGTGGGGTTTTTTTTTTTTTTGAGGAATTCATAAAATTTGATAATATGTCATTCATCTTCCCCAAACAGTCCATGTTCTCTTGTTTATCTTTGCAATACAAATGTTCTTTTCCCTCTGTAGGATAATACTACCTTAATACTTTAATTTTCACCAATTCATGGGCCAGGAATGGTTCACCATCCTAGCCCTAGTTCTGAGTTCAGTGACTTTTACATAGTCAATTCTCAATAACCATTTTTAGATAAATGAAAAAATAAATTAATGAATCCGTAAGACAAATATCATATAGTTTGTTCTTTTGTTTGCTTGTTTCTGAAGTGCTTTTTGTTGTTTTTTTACAAACAATAAAGCTAAGGTTGATATCTAGTGCTGCTGCTGCTGCTAAGTTGCTTCAGTCGTGTCCGACTCTGTGCGACCCCATAGATGGCAGCCCATCAGGCTCCCCCGTCCCTGGGATTCTCCAGGCAAGAACACTGGAGTGAGTTGTCATTTCCTTCTCCAGTGCATGGAAGTGAAAAGTGAAAGTGAAGTCACTCAGTCGTGTCCGACTCCTCGCAACCCCATGGACTGCAGCCCACCAGGCTCCTCTGTGCATGGGATTTTCCAGGCAAGAGTACTGGGGTGGGGTGCCATTGCCTTCTCCAAAGGTTGATATCTAGTAACTGGTAAATCCTACAGTGCTCTAATATCTCTTTTCATATAAATTAAGAAACTAATTACACTCTTTTGTAAACACAATTAAATCTATGGTATGCTGGTTGGAAATAGTTTTGAAAGACAAATATACACTATTGAAATTATATTGGCACCGTGGAAATGTTCTAATAGACCAGTAAATTTCAATGCTCATGCTTTAAGTGTGATCATCATTGTCTTAAAAATTAATATTTACTATCTCCAAGATAGTATCTTATTTTGATGTATTAGCCATTATTTTATATTAAAAATATTTCCCATGTACTATTAGACCCAAGCCTCTGTTTGAAATACAAAGATACATAAGAAAGAGTTTCCTTTGTTCAGGATTTGCTTTCTGGTTGAGTAGATATGCTATGTTCCAAAATAGCTCCAGTAATATCTGTGAGCATCAAATGAATAAAACATAAACCTATAGAAATTCAGATAAAGGAGATAACTTCATATGAAAATGATGGAAAATCTCACGGAAGAGAAAGAATTTAATGGAAACTTAAAAAATGAGTAGGATTTTCATAACTGAATTAGAAAGGGAGAGTATTTCAGGGAGAATGTGTGTGTGTGTGCACTCAGTTATGTCTGACTCTTTGCTACTCCATGGACTGTAGCCTGCCAGGCTCCTCTGCCCATGGAATTTTCCAGGCAGGAATACTGGAGCAGGTTACCATTTCCTTCTCCAGGGGATCTTCCTTACCCAGGGTTCAAACTCACATCTCTTGCATCTCCTGCATTGGCAGTCGGATTCTTTACCACTGTGCCACCTGGGAGAAAGAATCCAATAAATTAGAAAGTAAAAAGTATCATCCAACTTTCTCATCCAATATCAAGAAAGTGGCACTAAAAACTATACATAGGAAAATAACTAGAGACAAGGCTGGGAAAATACAGAATAGATTGTGGATGAAGGCATAAAATGATGAACTAAGGAATGTCAATTTGATTTTGTAAGCATTGTAGAGTCACTGAATTTTTTCACTAGGGAATGTATCACAGAGAAATATATATTTAGGATTATTAATTTGGTGATATTATAAACAACCAATTTGAGGAGGAGTACCATAGAGGCAATTTAGAAGAATGTTTCCATTATCAAAGTATGAGGTAATTACATTTAAATGAAGGTAGATAGCTACAGTGTGAGAAAGGATTACATCGTGAGTACAGTCAGATGCCTTGGGACTAAAACAAAGAGCAGTAACTTGGCCATGGTTTCCTTCATGGTCCCAGAATTCAGATCAGAGACTGCTAGGGTCAGAGTACTGAAAGCACAACAAGTTGTGCTAAGGCTCAGAATCAAAAAAATAGAAACAAGGGCAAGGGTTAGTTACTCCAGAGATGGGCATGATTCCTAAAGTAGCAATGTATGCAAGAGACATAGCTCAGGGGCAGGGTATTAGCATCGTTAGCCAGAGTTCAAACTGAACAGGGCATCTAGATTTTGGATTTTATAAGAGAGAGGCCATACATTCATTTAAAACTAATTTTGGACAGAATTTATTAAGTGAATCAATTGAACTAATGTTGAGTATTCTGACTCAAATCTAAGAGAAATTTCTCTCACTGAGAACAATTCAAAATAATACTTGTCAAAGTAACTGAATGGTCCTGTTTGTTGTTGTCATTCAGTCCAGCCTGAACAAGAGCAGTTCATGTACCTGGACACAAGAACTAGAAGCAGAAGGGATGAGATGATGGTGATTCCCTTCAGGGAGGTGAAACTTACATGGTCCATGTTGAAACTTAATTCATGTATTTTCATCAAGTAAAGAATAACTTGCATGATTTTTACACCCAGTCATTTATTCTTCATCAAACAAAGGCATGTTCCATATTCTAAATTTTATTTGGGTTATGCAATTCTGAGTTTGTTCCTTCTAGTTTTTTCTGTAGTAAGATCTCTAACATAAAGGATTAAGGATGCTAATAAGTCTATATACACAGAGAAACAAAAAAGAATGCTAAGGTGGTACAGGAAAAAAAAGAGAGAGGAGAAGAAGGAGAGAGAGAGAGAGCCTTTGTGTCAGGTTAAACAGAAATCATTAATAAAGATATAATAGAAGCACATTTTGTGAATATAAAAATATATCTAAGATATAGTTTCTTCTCAAAAAGAAACTTAAAAAATATTTTCATTGTTTATGGATTAGTATATCACCATGTAAAATATTATCAAGCGGTGATTTTTTTAATCCATGAGCGTGTTCATTTGTTGTATGATTCATAACTCCAATATACAGAAGCCTGACTTCTATGTCACTAAGGGGAGATTTTAGATGCAACACTGTGCCTTTGTTCCTTGAAAACTGTCAGCAGATACTGAAGAAAATAATACATTCTCTACTTACCTCCAGGTACCAAGATACCAAAAACAAGATTTCTTTTTCTTTGTGAACTGAAATTTCAATGTGGGAAATGTAACAGCACAAGAGTTCAGTGCCAGGAGAATTCATTGATTACTAATGGATCAAAGAACTACCAACACACACACACACACACACACACACACACACACATTAACTATGGCTGCTGCTGCTGCTAAGTTGCTTCTGTCATGTCCAACTTTGCGCGGCCCCATAGATGGCAACCCACCAGGCTCCCCTGTCCCTGAGATTCTCCAGGCAAGAATACTGGAGTGGGTTGCCATTTCCTTCTCCAGTGCATGAAAGTGAAAAGTTAAAATGAAGTCGTACAGTCAGTAGGTTTCAAATATGTGGGCATCGATCATTTGTCTAATTCGATCACAAGCAGTACACTACCTTTCTAGTCATCATCAGCACATCTTTATCTCTTTCTGAACTGAAATTCTTACTTGCCTGACTATTCTTTACATCTACCCAATCTCTATTCTCCTTTTACTTGGAATCATCTCTATTGTTTGGAGTCTTTTGGTCAAGCTTCTTAATTTTATAAATTTTTTCCACTTTCACCGGTACTTTGGCTTTGCTTTTCCAAACACATCAGGTGTTGGTGTCAACAGTGGATGGAGATATGATGGATGTGTTGAGAGGGCCAGGTTGTATGTAAGGATGAAATTTAGAAAAGGTACTAATTTCAAGATTAAATTGTTGCTTTCTTTGCCTCTCCATCCAAGTGTCAAAACCCACAAGCTTCAGCATTATTGTTCAGTAAATAGGAGTTAACAGCAAAAACATACTGAGTATGAATTGATAAAGTAAAGGAAAAGAATCTGTCTTGTTGAAACTGTCATTTCCTAAAATAGTCACATGAGTCAGAATCTCCTGTAGAGTTTCTGGAAAATTCAGATTCCTCAGAATCCACTCCCACAGAGATCCTGATTAAATGAGTCTGGTGTAAAGGCCAGAAATAAAAACTTTCAACATGCTCTCCAGGTGATTCTAATGCATGGCCCTGCACTCATTATTCTAGGAATTAAAGAAACAAACACTTCTCTGTTCTAATCTAAGAGTAAGTGATAGCAGAATTGATGGTGATGTAGACACAAGGAAAGAAAGTCGAAGTAATCAGAAAGTTCATAGGACCTGAGAGGAAACACAAGGCCAATCTTACACTTGATTGTTTTAGGGGTTGATGCAAATTTAGTGAACATTTGAAAAAATATGATAGTCATGAAAATATTCAGGGGAATGTACAATGAAGAAAGAGGTAGATAAGAATGAAAATAAATAAAAGTAATGAGAGAGTCTTGGAGAAGACTGTCTCTTCCTTAAGACATTAGGATCTCAGATTTCCTAAAAAGTAAGAAAAGAAAATAGATTAAATAATGTGAGCTAAAACATTTCACATTCCTTTTAGGTTGCTGCTGTGTAACTAAAACACACTAGACCCCACTCATTCCCATTTTCATCCCACAACTGCCTACTTTTCCAGTTCTTTCACCTCGTTTACCATTTACTACTTTCCCATCTCTTTATTTTTTTAATATAAATTTATTTATTTTAATTGGAGGCTAATTACTTTACAGTATTGTATTGGTTTTGCCATACATCGACATGAATCCACCACGGGTATACACATGTTCCCTATCCTGAACCCCCCTCCCACCTCCCTCCCTATCCCATCCCTCTGGGTCATCCCAGTGCACCAGCCCCGAGCATCCTGTATCATGCATCGAACCTGGACTGGCGATTCATTTCATATATGATATTATACATGTTTCAATGCCATTCTCCCAAATCATCCCACCCTCACCCTCTCCCACAGAGTCCAAAATTCTGTTCTATATATCTGTGTCTCTTTTGCTGTCTCGTATACAGGGTTATCGTTACCATCTTTCTAAATTCCATATATATGCGTTACTATACTGTATTGGTGTTTTTCTTGCTGGCCTACTTCACTCTGTATAATAGGCTCCAGTTTCATCCACCTCATTAGAACTGATTCAAATGTATTCTTTTTAATGGCTGAGTAATACTCCATTGTGTATATGTACCACAGCTTTCTTATCCATTCATCTGCTGATGGACATCTAGGTTGCTTCCATGTCCTGCCTATTATAAACAGTGCTGCGATGAACATTGGGGTACATGCATCTCTTTCAATTCTGGTTTCCTTGATGTATATGCCCAGCAGTGGGATTGCTGGGTCATATGGCAGTTCTATTTTCAGTTTTTTAAGGAATCTCCACACTGTTCTCCATAGTGGCTGTACTAGTTTGCATTCCCACCAACAGTGTAAGAGGGTTCCCTTTTCTCCACACCCTCTCCAACATTTATTGCTTGTAGACTTTTGGATAGCAGCTATTCTGACTGGCGTGAAATGGTACCTCATAGTGGTTTTGATTTGCATTTCTCTGATAATGAGTGATGTTGAGCATCTTTTCATGTGTTTGTTAGCCATCTGTGTGTCTTCTTTGGATAAATGTCTGTTTAGGTCTTTGGCCCATTTTTCGATTGGGTCGTTTGTTTTTCTGGAGTTGAGCTGCAGGAGTTGCTTGTATATTTTTGAGATTAATTCTTTGTCAGTTGCTTCATTTGCTATTATTTTCTCCCATTCTGAAGGCTGTCTTTTCACCTTGCTTATAGTTTCCTTTGTTGTGCAGAAGCTTTTAATTTTAATTAGATACCATTTGTTTATTTTTGCTTTTATTTCCAATATTCTGGGAGGTGGGTCATAGAGGATCCTGCTGTGATTTATTTACCATCTCTTTAAAACTCAATTTTTAGCCCTTTTCTCCATGTCTGTAGGCCTCTACTAGCCTTACTGTTTTCCCTGAAGTTCCAGTTCTAGAGACCTTCATTTCACAAAGCCTACTGCCAATGCTTTTAAGCATGTTTCACTGTTGCTCATACCACTTGTTTTACTAAATCCCTAAGCTAAACTGACCCCAATCCTACTTCTGCTTCTACCACTGAACACCACTGAATAAAAGCCGAACAATGATACTGTTACAACATATGATCTTTTCTCTCAGCTGGATGTTTAACCCCACAGCAATCCTTTACATGTATTTTTAGAATTCTGCCTCTATTTCCTCACAGTAGCTATCCTAAATCTTTATTAGTTCATTTAAAGACCCTATTAATTTTCTCAACACAAAAAATAAAATCCATCACATAGGAACTACTTTACCTTCCCATCTTCCTGCACATAAATGCCTAAGACTGTACCACTAGTCAAATACCTAGATCTACATCCACGGCTGCCTTCACCTTTCCCAGAAAAATAAGTGCTTCTGTACAAAGCTAACAGATCTATCCCATCTGCTCCAAGACTGTCTCATTACTTTTATTTATTTTCATTTTTATCTACCTCTTTCTTCATTGTACATTCCCCTGAATATTTTCATGACTATCATATTTTTTCAAATGTTCACTAAATTTGCATCAACCCCTAAAACAATCTTATTTATTTGCTTATTTTTTGTTGGAAATTCAATGAATGGGGATTTAACTCTCTATTTTTTTATATCTTCCATTCATTCTTTAACTCCTAATATCCTTACTACTCCCATCTGCTCACTCAAGTTGATCTTGCTAAGGTCAACAATAACCTCCTCATTTACAAATCAGGGAACACTTCTCACAATCTAGCTCACTTAATTTTGAGGAATTGACATCATCTGCTCTTGATGTGCTCTCTTCCTGTAGGCTCTATGAAACCAGTCTCCCTGGCTTTCCTTTTATTTGTCTGCCTCTTTCATGCATTGTGGACATATGCTGTTTCCAGCACTTACCAACTATGCAACCTCTCTGATTCCAGTTCCCTCCTCACATATAAGGGAGGTGATAATTATATATATTTCATTAGGTGGTTGTGAGACTCAAGTGACAAAATATGTCATAAGTGCTTACCACACAATACCTGACAAACATTGAGGTGGTGCAGTAACTGGGAGACAGTGTGATATGGATCCATATGTTGTGTAGTTGCTGTATTATTATTATCACTATTACTATTATTATCTTAACTATTCCTTATCTCAAAATGTTTCCAAATGAATGCTTTTTTGTGTGTTTCTTAAAATATATCCCTGGCTCGTACCCCAAACCTAACAAAATGGACCCTTTGGAGTTTATCTCAGTAATATGTATTTTAAAGAGTCCCTTGGATAACTTTTTTGCTAATTAAAGTTGGAGATCCACTATCTCAGCCTCTTCTGTTGGACCTTGGAATCAGAAAGGCTTTGGATCAAGTTTAAGGATAAAGACAGCTTAGTTTTAGCTTTCTTGGCTTTAGCTTTCATAACTATAAATATAGCTTAGTAGCACTGACTACATGGGCTTGTTGAGAAGATAAAATTAGGTGGTATATATAAAGGGTCTAATATAATGTTCTTCATATAGGCCATTCAACAAATATTTATAATACATTTCATTTCCATTCTCAGTCAAAAGATGAAAAATAATATAAACGCAGTAGAGAGAGCAAGTTTTATCCCACCCTGTGTACTTTCCCTCCAAGATATATCTAAGTCTACAAGGTACAGCTTTAGTTGCCTTACTTGGTGAGAAGTGCAGTAAGGGTCACAGTAAAGTGGAAAGCAAGATACCAGGAAAAAAACTTTTAAGTATGCAGTAACTTAGAACCAATAGTCCAGGAAAAAATGGGATGAAGTTAGAGTGTCATGTATTGTGAACTAGACCATTTTGGCAGGTAGGTCTCATTTAACAATGAGTACTGTTCATATGATAAAAATGTCCAATGTGATTAGCACTATGCCTGCTAATGTGAGAAATTCAAAGGAAGTTCCAGATTTGACCTCTGCCCTGAAATGTTTAGTATCTAATGGGTTGAAAGACTAAAAAACACACAAAAAATTAAGATACAAATTTAAATTGTATTGTTCTATTGCATTAAAACATCATCAGTTCAGTTCAGATCAGTCGCTCAGTCGTGTCCGACTCTTTGTGACCCAATGAACCACAGCACGCCAGACCTCCCTGTCCATCACCAACTCCCGGAGTCCAACCAAACTCATGTCCATTGAGTCAGTGATGCCATTCAACCATCTCATCCTCTGTCATCCCCTTCTCCTCCTGCCTTCAATTTTTCCCAGCATCAGGGTCTTTTCAAATGAGTCAGCTCTTTGAAGCAGGTGGCCAAAGTATTGGAGTTTCAGCTTCAACATCAGTCCTTCCAATGAACACCCAGGACTGATCTCCTTTAGGATGGACTGGTTGGATCTCCTTACTGTCCAAGGGACTCTCAAAAGTCTTCTCCAACACCAGAGTTCAAAAGCATCAATTCTTCGGCACTCAGCTTTCTTTATAATCCAACTCTCACATCCATACATGACCACTGGAAAAACCATAGCCTTGACTACACAGACATTTGTTAGCAAAGTAATATATCTGCTTTTTATTTTATTTTTTTATTTATTTATTTATTTTTATTTTTAAACTTTACATAATTGTATTAGTTTTGCCAAATATCAAAATGAATCCGCCACAGGTATACATGTGTTCCCCATCCTGAACGCTCCTCCCTCCTCCCTCCCCATTCCATCCCTCTGGGTCGTCCCAGTGCACCAGCCCCAAGCATCCAGTATCGTGCATCGAACCTGGACTGGCAACTCATTTCATACATGATATTTTACATGTTTCAATGCCATTCTCCCAAATCTTCCCACCCTCTCCCTCTCTCACAGAGTCCATAAGACTGTTCTATACATCAGTGTCTCTTTTGCTGTCTCGTACACAAGGTTATTGTTACCATCTTTCTAAATTCCATACATATGCGTTAGTATACTGTATTGGTGTTTTTCTGCTTTTTAATATGCTGTATAGGTTGGTCATAACTTTTCTTCCAAGGAGTAAGCATCTTTTAATTTCATGGCTGTAGTCACCATCTGTAGTGATTTTGGAGCCCAGAAAAATAAAGTCAGCCACTGTTTCCACTGTTTCCCCATCTATTTGCCATGAAGTGATGGGACTGGATGCCATGATCTTAGTTTTCTGAATGGTGAGCTTTAAGCCAACTTTTTCACTCTCCCCTTTCAGTTTTATCAATAGGCCCTTTAGTTCTTCATTGCTTTCTGCCATAAGGGTGGTGTCATCTGCATATCTGAGGTTATTGATATTTCTCCCAGCAATCTTGATTCCAGCTTGTGCTTCATCCAGCCCAGCAATTCTCATGATGTACTCTGCATAGAAGTTAAATAAGCAGGGTGACAGTATACAGCCTTGATGTACTCCTTTCCCTATTTGGAACCAGTGTGTTGTTCCATGTCCAGTTCTAACTGTTGCTTCCTGACCTGCATACAGGTTTCTCAAGAGGAAGGTCAGGTGGTCTGGTATGCCCATCTCTTGAAGAATTTTCCAAAGTTTTTTGTGATCCACACAGTCATAGGCTTTGGCATAGTCAATAAAACAGAAGTAGATGTTTTTCTGAAACTCTCTTGCTTTTTCAATGATCCAGCGCATGTTGGCAACTTGATCTCTGGTTCCTCTGCCTTTTCTAAAACCAGCTTGAGCATCTGGAAGTTCACAGTTCATGTACTGCAGAAGCCTGGCTTGGAGAATTTTAATCATTGCTTTACTAGTGTGTGAGATGAGTGCAATTGTGCGGTAGTTTGAGCATTCTTTGGCATTGCCTTTCTTTGGGATTGGAATGAAAACTGACCTTTTCCAGTCCTGTGGCCACTGCTGAGTTTTCCAAATTTGCTGGCATATTGAGTGCAGCACTTTCACAGCATCATCTTTCAGGATTTGAAATAGCTCCACTGGAATTCCATCACCTCCACTAGCTTTGTTTGTAGTGATTCTTCCTAAGGCCCACTTGACTTCACATTCCAGGATGTTGGCTCTAGGTGAGTGATCACACCGTTGTGATTATCTGGGTCATGAGGATCTTTTTTGTACAGTTCTTCTGTGTATTCCTGCCACCTCTTCTTAATATCTTCTTCTTCTGTTAGGTGCATACCATTTCTGTCCTTTATTGAGGCCATCTTTGCATGAAATATTCCCTTGGTATCTCTAATTTTCTTGAAGAGATCTCTAGTCTTTCCCATTCTGTTGTTTTCCTCTATTTCTTTGCATTGATCATTGAGGAAGGCTTTCTTATCTCTCCTTGCTATTCTTTGAAACTCTGCATTCAAATGGGTATATCTTTCCCTTTCTTCTTTGCTTTTTACTTCCCTTCTTTTCACAGCTATTTGTAAGGCCTCCTCAGACAGCCATTTTGTCTTTTTGCATTTCTTTTCCATGGGGATGGTCTTGATCCCTGCCTCCTGTACAATGTCATGAACCTCCATCCATAGTTCATCAGGCACTCTATCAGATCTAGTCCCTTAAATCTATTTCTCACTTCCACTGTATAGTCATAAGGGATTTGATTTAGGTCATACCTGAATGGTCTAGTGGTTTTCTCCACTTTCTTCAATTTCAGTCTGAGTTTCATCAGCACTTACCAAGTGAAAAGTCATACTATTTAGACAGTGATTCAGTCACTTAAATTCACTTAAATATCCTGCAAACAAGTAGCCAAGAATGATATCTGCATAAATAATATAGGGGTAACCCTGGAAGGAGAATAATGAAATTTCAAAGGGTTAATTAATATGGAAACAGTCATTCTAAAGTTTCCATGTCAGAATTTCTATAGTGAATCTGTAGTTTAGAACTGAGATGGAACTTTAAATAAGGTTTGGGTCACAAAGAAGACAAAACTGCACTCAGGCAGAGAAAACATCAGTGGAAGGATGGGGTATGATTGAATATGGCTTGTCCATGGAATAATGAGAAGGACTATATGGCTTCAGTAACTACCTAAAATTACATAAGATAGAGAGGATGTGATTGTCATTGCACAGACTGAGAAGTTTCGTAAGCAATGCAGATTTGCTTCTATGGAAATAGGATAGTTCTTTTTTAAAAAAGACTCATAACAAAACAATGGATAATATTAGTCTGTTAGTCATATTCATGTATTCAACAACTAGCTACAGGCAGCTAACAAAGCAAATGCTAGGCACTGTAGGAAATAAAATTGAGTAAGATATAGTACACTGCTCTGAAGTCTATTTAAAAATTAGGACATAAAATCTTGACAAAAATCATTAGAATCACAGCAGAATATAAGTGCTACCAGACAGATACATGACAGTACTGTGAGAAGAAGTAGGTAGCTTATGAATTGTGGTAACATGATATTTGGATAGGACCTCAGAGGGTAGATATAGGTAAAGATAAGAAAGGATAAGAGATATAAGTATAGATAAGGAGTATCTTTGGGAGAAAACAGTATGACTAGAAGCAGTTTATTTCAACAACTGTCCCATGCCTACTGTGTGCCAGGTCCTGGATTGATGGGGCATAAACACTCATCACAGCCTCTGCCCTTAATTGCTTAACACAGGTGAGCAGAGCACTTGTTCTCAGGGACATTTGCAGAGTTGCATTCAGGCAGAGCATTTCTATATGAGAAAGAAATAGAATGAAGCTGGGAAGATAAATTGAACCAATATATTAATGAGAGCTTTAAATGCCAGGCTAATTTATATTCAATTCTACTGGGTATAGGTTCATTGAAATCTGTTGCCATAGTTCTTAGCAGGGGAGTGAAATTATGACAATTGTGTTTTAGGCAGTTTAAACTGGAAGAAATGTATAGAATGGACTTTAAGAAAGAGACTTGAAAACTAGGAGGTTATTGTTACACTAATAAAGAATAGGGTGACAATAGAGTCGGATAGCTGGTGACAGTAAAAGCTGACACATATCAAGAATATGTTAATGCTCTAGTCATTTGTTCAGGGTTTGAGTGAGTTACAGCATTTAGTCTTCACAATATCCCTATGTGATGGGTACTGTTATTATTCCCAAGTGACGGATGAGTAAACTGAGCACAAAGATGTTAAGGAGCATGCCCATGACCCACAACTAGCAAATGATGGGGCAAATCGAAGCACAGGCCATCTCTAGAAATTGTACTTTTTAACTGCTGGCTATAGAGTTGAAAAGAGAAATAAATTTTGAAGTTGCATGTCTGATTTTAAAAGTAGCTCAATTAACAAATACAAGGAGGTTTAAATACTTTTTTTCACTTAACTTTACCAGCTTAAAAAAAAGTTATATCATCCCTTTCCTAAATCAGACTCACTGAAAAGGTTAGTGGTTTTCAAATTCAATAATAGAATTTTAATAGCAGAATATATCTCAGAGAATACTTACTCCCACCTTACAACTTTATGGAAGAGGGAGCTGAGACCAAGATTAAGAGAACTGCCCAAAGGCAAAAAGCTAGCTAGGGATTGGACTCAGATTAAAATCCATACTTCCTGTTTTCTGGCCTACTGTAATATAGTAGTTTGATTTTATTATATGAAAAGGGACATAAGTCTTTATTAGGTTTTCCATAGCAAACATGAGAGATCATAATATTGAGTCATAGAGGGAGAACAGTTTTTACTTATAAATTCCAGAAATATATGTGATTGGTTGCATACCTACTAACTCAAAATCAAAACCGTAAGAATATTAACCACTTAGCCCATTTATCATTTTAGTAGTTTTAACAGATGAGTTTATCGGCAACAGTGGATTTTCAGGCAATGATGTTCAGCAGGTCGACTTCCATATTATACCAAATTCTTAGTAAAGAAGTAAATCAAACTCCTTGTGCTCCTTGTTACCTCATGATGATAAATAAGTAACAGGATATTTTTTATGGGGGTAGAGGTCACCAAAATGCACCCAAGTTTGAAATGCATCACTGTCTTGAGTGTACATCTTCCTAGGAGTACTTTGGCCTTTTGCTGGTCATATTACCAGGCTTTTCCCCACTTGCAGCAGTAGAGTCATCATTGATAGTAAAAGCATATCCAGATCAATTCACTCTCGTTTATTCCATGAATCATTGCCAGACTCAGAGATAAGAACAAAAGGAAGCACATCTTTTTCATGTCTTTTTCAATTGAATGGCACTCAATGAAATATCTTTATAACATTTACATAAGAGAATGTCTCACATTAATGTAGGACCAAAATACTTGGACAACTCCGTGGGTTCAAGGCTACTGGAAGGTGCCAAGAAGGCCACCATACAGAGAGGCCACATTGCGAGGCTCAAAGAGCAACGCTGCAGGTTTCTCTGTCAGGAACAAGACGAGTCCAAATTAACAACTGGGAATACGTTATCAGCTCTTTCCCCTTAAGTCTCCCCAGCTACAGATATAACATTAATAGTAATAATAATAATAAAAGGAGTTCAGAAGTAAGAATAAAATATAAAGCAGTGAGTTTGTAAAGAAAAGCTTGATTCGCTTCAAATTCATGGGATTATCAGTTGATTAAAGATGAATGCATTATTAACACAGAGTTCATGTCACTGGAGAGCATAAGAGAGAGATAAAAGAAACATGTTGAAGTGGGGTGGAGTGAAGAAAAAAGAGAGGAACGCCAATAAAAATATTTAAAGCAAAAGAAGAGGAGAAGAAAGAAAATGAAAGAAATTAAGCTGACAGGAAGGAACATATGAGATGCAGCTGTGATGCTCGTTTGCTTTTCTTTTAAAATGTAAATTACTTCTGATTTTGAAGTCAAGATCTAGCTATTTTCCTGTGGAAATATAGCCATATACACTTTAAATAATCTCTTTTACAAAGGAGAGAAAATTAGAAAAGATAATGTAGTTTTACTGTAAGGAATTAAAAAATAGTCCTAAAAACCTAAAGGCATTTCAGTGTAACTTGTCTGCAGCAGACAACAGCTTTGAAAACCTCCAAATTTCCTAGCCTGATGTAGGCACAAAGAGAGCCTGAGACTTGGTTGCCTGGCAACCGCGCTCATCACAGGCAGCTGGGGTAAAAGAACCGGCTGGTGCCAAATGGCCTTTCACCTGCTTCGTTAAAGCGAAATCTGTGAAAGACTTCCCTCGAAAGGCCCAAAGTTCCCCTTGAGAAACAGAGGCTTGAGAAACCTTTCTGTAGCTTCACTTTCTTTGCCAAATCACTTGAAGTGGGGTTTCTAATGCCTAAGTAATCAGGGGCGCTTTTTTCTCTCTTCCCCCTCCTCTGGGTGCCATTCTGGATAGAGCAGGCTGCAGCTTGGTATTCGGACTTTGTATGCAAGGGAAAGGAAATCACTTTTTTCTTTATTCCACCCCCACTTCGATGTAAAAACAGAATATTTTTATATTTATTCCTAAATTGTGTATAAACTTATTAGTCCTAGTTTTATCAGAAAGCAAATCTAATGAAAGAAAACGAGATGTTCATGAAATACAGTACAGTGTGTGTTCTCAATCCTGTCCAACTCTTTGCAGCCCTATGGACTAGAGCCCGCCAGGCTCCTCTGTCCTTAGGATTCTCCAGGCAAGAATACTGGAGTGGGTTACCATGTCCTCTTCCAGGGGATCTTCCTGACGCAGGGATTGAACTCACGTCGTGCACTGCAGGCAGATTTTCTACCGCTAAGCCGGGGAAGCTCTGTGTGTGTGTGTGTGTGTGTGTGTGTGTGTGTGTGTGTGTGTGTGTATACACACCTCCCCCATTCCACCTCCAGAGTTAAAGAGGAAATACATTTTTATTCTTAACGTGACCTCCCCAAGGCAGTCTTTTGTGATTGTCAGTAGCTATAGCATCATCCAGAAGACTTTGGTCAATGAAGGTGAAGAGGTGTCAAATAGCTAAAAAGAAGCAGGGAACAGCTTATAAGCACTCCTAATACTTCTCCCAGAGGTCAAATCAATTACTAAAGACTTGGGTCAAAGAACATAGAAGGAATGTAATTTTGCTTTAAGTTGAAAATATATCTGACCCCAAGTTTATGGCTTTCACCTTCTCAGGAATGGTTATAAGGATTTTCACTGACATTATTCATCTAACCTTATCTTAGAAGTAAAACTTCCCAGAAAATGTATTATGTGTCAAAATGTGATGTATTTGGTCAACCAGCTGTTCTTAAGTAATTAAATGTTTAAGCAGATTCTTTGCTTTTCAAGGACAGTTGAGTGTTTCTGTAATTATATATTATTAAACAGCTTTTTTTTTTAAAGTAGTCTTCATTTACAAAGTTAAAAATGGAAGATGGATTTTTTTCTTTAAAAAGCTGACAATATAATTCTTTAGGGTTAAAAGTGAGACCTTGAGGCCATAGGTTAGCACACAAGTCCTTGACCTTGTCTGTACATTAGAAGTACCTGGGCAACTTTATAAAATCACTGATTTACTACTAGAACCTCCCTTCTCCATCAGGGCTGTAATCTTGATTTCACATTTGAGTCAATTATGTATGAAACAGCATCAGTATGTCCCCATGAATTAACTTAACCTAGATTTTTTAAAGTTTTAGAACTGTCTTACTGTCTTATTTTCTGGGAGACTGACTTTAAAAGACTAGTTAAAATACTGTAGAAAAAATAAGGAGTGGTTTGTTTTTGGGTTTTTTTGGCTGGGCTTGGATCTTCATTGCTGCGTATGGGTTTTCTCTAGTTGCAGTGAGCAGGGGCTACTCTTTGTTGTGGTGCTCAGACTTCTCATTGCTGTGGCTTCTCTTGTGGCAGAGCACAGGCTCTAGGCATGTGGGCTTCAGTATTTGCAGCACTTAGACTCAGTAGTTGCAGCACCTGGGCCCTAGAGTGCTGGCTCAGTAGTTGTGGCACACTGGCTTAGCTGCTCCACAGCAAGTGGAATCTTCCTGGACCAGGGATCAAACAAGTGTCCCCTGCATTAGCAGGCTGATTCTTATCCACTGCACCACTAGACAAGTACAAGCATAGGATGAAGGCAATGGCACCCCACTCCAGTACTCTTGCCTGGAAAATCCCATGGACGGAGGAGCCTGGTAGGCTTCAGTCTATGGGGTCGCTAAGAGTCGGACACGACTGAGCGACTTCACTTCCACTTTTCACTTTCATGCATTGGAGAAGGAAATGGCAACCCACTCCAGTCTTCTTGCCTGGAGAATCCTAGGGACGGGGGAGCCTGGTAGGCTGCCGTCTATGGGGTCGCACAGAGTCAGACACGACTAAAGTGACTTAGCAGCATGCCTAATTGCTTTTCCCAATACCTGTGTCTCTCTAGTTACATGCTACTGTAGCCTTTCATTCTATTCTGTACCTTAATAATGTACTAAAAAAGCTGAAAAGGCAATTAATGTTCATAAAAATATTCTACATTTTGTGGATGTATAAGTAGTAAAGCAAATGGTAGTTCTTACTATTAGCATCCAGCCAGGTTTTGCTTTGGTCACAGAGGGCCATAACTGCTATACTGGCACTGTACAACTCCACGTTGTATGTGTGTGTGTGTGTGTGTGTGCATGCGTGTGTGTGTGTGTGTGTGTGTGTGTGTATATATATATATATATACACACACATAGAAAGAGAGGAATTTTTATATACACGTGTGTGTGTGTGTGTGTTAGCTGTTCAGTCATGTCCAACTCTTTGTGACCCCACGGATTCTAGCTCACCAGGCTCGTCCATCCATGGAATTCTCTAGGCAAGAATACTGGAGTGGTTTGCCATTCCCTTCTCCAGGGGATCTTCCCAACCCAGGGATCAAACTTGGATCTCCAGTATTGAAGGCAGATTCTTTACCATCTGAGCCACCAGTCAATCACAGGCTGAGCTATTTTTTCCAGAAGACCAATATATATTTTCTTAACATGTAGCATTATTTTCTGATAGGATTATTAGAGTGTTTGTAATGTGAATGGTGACTGCAGCCATGAAATTAAAAGACGCTTACTCCTTGGAAGGAAAGTTATGACCAACCCAGACAGCATATTCAAAAGCAGAGACATTACTTTGTCAACAAAGGTCCGTCTAGTCAAGGCTATGGTTTTTCCAGTGGTCATGTATGGATATGAGAGTTGGACTGTAAAGAAAGCTGAGTGCCAAAGAATTGATGCTTTTGAACTGTGGTGTTGGAGAAGACTCTTGAGAGTCCCTTGGACTGCAAGGAGATCCAACCAGTCCATTCTGAAGGAGATCAGCCCTGGGATTTCTTTGGAAGGAATGATGCTAAAGCTGAAACTCCAGTACTTTGGCCACCTAATGCAAAGAGTTGGCTCATTGGAAAAGACTGATGCTGGGAGGGATTGGGGGCAGGAGGAGAAGGGGACGACAGAGGATGAGATGGCTGGATGGCATCACTGACTCGATGGACGTGAGTCTGAGTGAACTCTGGGAGCTGGTGATGGGCAGGGAGGCCTGGCGTGCTGTAATTCATGGGGTTGCAAAGAATCGGACACGACTGAGCAACTGAACTGAACTGAACTGAATATTATACCATCCTATGAAAGAAATAAAAAGATCCATGTTGTTAATAATTCTCTACTTCTAATATTAATGATGAAAACAGTGATTCGTAGGTAAGATTTAGGATCCATCTTTTGTCATTTTCAGATCTTGTTTTATAAATTCTGTTCTCCACTAAAGGGAACCAGGAATCCTAGGAGAAATAGACAATACCATTACTAAGGCATGGAAAGTACAAGACAAGCTTGTTTTGATAAAAAGTACGGAGTAAAGAAAAAAGGGACATGTCAAACAAATACACAGTTCAGCTCAAAAAGACTCCCCCTGGCTAAATCTGGGACAATTTGACCACCAAAACAAATATTGGTAGTAATGGATTATAAGCTGGTGAGTGAAATAAGTTCAATTCAGTTCACTTAAGTTCAGTCATTCAGTTGTGTCTGACTCTTTGAGACTCCATGGACTGGAGCACTCCAGGCCTCCCTGTCCATTGTCAACTCCCAGAGTTTACTCAAACTCATGACCATTGAGTCGGTGATGCCATCCAACCATTTCATCCTCTGTCATTCCCTTCTCCTCCTGCCTTCAATCTTTCCAAACATCAGGATCTTTTCAAATAAGTTAGTTCTTTGCATCAGGTGGCCAAAGTATTGGAGTTTCAGCTCCAGCATCAGTCCTTCCAATGAATATTCAGGACTGATTTCCTTTAGGATGGACTGGTTGGATCTCCTTGCAGTCCAAGGGACTCTCAAGAGTCTTCTCCAACACCACAGTTCAAAAGCATCAATTCTTCAGTGCTCAACTTTCTTTATAGTCCAGCTCTCATATCCATGCATGACTACTGGAAAAACCATAGCTTTGACTAGATGAACCCTTTTTGTCTAAGTAATGCCTCTGCTTCTTAATATGCTGTCTAGGTTTGCCATAGCTTTTCTTCCAAGGAGCAAGCGTCTTTTAATTTCATGGCTGCAATCACCATCTGCAGCAATTTTGGAGCCCAAGAAAATAAAGTCTCTCACTGTTTCCACTGTTTCTTCATCTATTTGCCATGAAGTGATGGGACTGGTTGCCATGATCTTGGTTTTCTGAATGCTGAGTTTTAAGCCAACTTTTTCACTCCCCTCTTTCACTTTTATCAAGAGGCTTTTTAGTTCTTCACTTTCTGCCATAATGGTGGTATCATCAGCATATCTGAGGTTATTGATATTTCTCCTGGCAATCTTGATTCCAGCTTGTGGTTCACCCAGCCCAGCATTTCACATGATGTACTGTGCATATAAGTTAAATAAGAGGGTGACAATATACAGCCTTGATGTACTCCTTTCCCGATTTGAAACCAGTCTGTTGTTCCATGTCCAGTTCTAACTGTTGCTTCCTTACCTGCATACATATTTCTCAAGAGGCAGGTCAGGTGGTCTGGTATTCCCATCTCTTTCAGAATTTTCACAGTTTGTTGTGGTCCACACAGTCAAAGGCTTTGGCATAGTCAATAAAGCAGAAGTAGATGTTTTTCTGGAACTCTCTTGCTTTTTCGATGATCCATCAGATGTTGGCAGTTTGATCTCTGGTTCCTCTGTCTTTTCTAAATCCAGCTTGAACATCTGGAAGTTCACGGTTCACATACTGTTGAAGCCTTTTAGTGTCTTCTGTGGAGGTACAGGTCAGCAGTGGACTGCTGCTGGGGCACGGGCTCTGGGTGCAGCAGACTTAGGTATGGCATAAGCCTTCTTGGAGGAGGTTGCCATTGACCCCACCATAGAGCCATCAGAACCTACACAGGACTGGGAAACAGACTCTTGGTGGGCACAAACAGAAACTTGTGTGCACCAGGACCCAGGAGAAAGGAGGAGTGACCCCACAAGAGACTGATGCAGACTTGCCTATAAGTGTCCAAGAGTCTGTGGTAGAGGCATTAGTCGTTGGTGGCCTGCTGCAGGGCTAAGGACACTGAGTGTTGAGGTGCATGCATGGGGCCTTTTGAAGGAGGTCGGCATTATCTTCATTACCTCCACCATAGTTTGGCCCAGGTAAATAAAATGGAGGGAACACAGCCCCACCCATAAACAGAAAATTGGATTAAAGGTTTACTGAGCATGGCCCCTCCTATCAGAACAAGACCCAGTTTCCCACTCAGTCTGTCTCTCCCATCAGGAAGCTTTCATAAGCCTCTTATCCTTCTCCATCAGCAGGCAGACAGACTGAAGAGCACAATCACAGGAAACTAACCATTCTGATCAAATGGACCACAGCCTTGTCTAACTCAGTGAAACTATGAGCCATGCCATGTAGGGCCACCCAAGACAGATGGGTCATGGTGGAGAGTTCTTACAAAATGTGGTCCACTGGAGAAGGGAATGGAAAACCATTTCAGTATTCTTGCCTTGATAACCCTGTGGTGATTGAAACAAACATCTATAACTCCACACTGACATAAATAAATGAATAAATTAAAAATAAAATAAATGAAGGGGAACGGAAATGAACTTTTTATGGTAGAATGGAGATCAATAAATGAAGAAAGAATTATGGAGTTAGAAAACCATGAACAGACAGCAAATCCAGTGGATAAAATTTCATTAACAGGATATTTACTTAATCTCAAAGTACCTCTTTGCAATTACCTATTGATTGGGAAGGGAAAGTAGTGACTTTATCATGGAGAAACCTGGTTGACACCACTTTATCCAAGCAATCAAAACTAATATCACTAATATTAGTGCAGTCTGAATCATGTGCACCAATATGATTCACTAAGAATGGTAAAATATCATTTCAGCAGATTTCCAGACAAAAACGTATAACCTGAAACTCACAACAATGAATCATCAGATAAATTCAAATTGAGGGGTATTCTGCAAAAAAAAAAAAAAAACAAAACTGATCTATATCATTAAAAAATTTAAGGCAAAAACTACTATGTATGGCTGAGGATCTGTCCCAAATGGTGGCTCATATGATAAACAATCTGCCTGCAATGTAGGAGACCTGGGTTCAATCCCTGGGTCAGGAAGATCCCCTGGAGAAAAGAATGGCTATCCACTCCAGTATTCTTATTTGGAGAATTCCGTGGACAGAGGAGCCTGGCAGGCTACAGTCCATGTGGTCACAAAGTTTCGGACACAACTGAGCAAATAACACTTTCACTTTCAAAGAGACATAAAATATAAATATGATCCAAGTTCCTGGTGAACATCAAACAGTGAGAGACTATTTTTTTGGGGGGGGGAGCTCCAAAATCACTGCAGATGGACTGTAGCCATGAAATTAAAAGACGCTTGTTCCTTGGAAGAAAAGCTATGACCAACCTGGACAGCATATTAGAAAGCAGAGACATTACTTTGCCAAAAAAGGTCCATCTAGTCTATGGTTTTTCCAGTAGTCATGTATGAATGTGAGAGCTGGACTATAAAGAAAGCTGAACACTGAAGAATTGATTCTTTTGAACTGTCGTGTTGGAGAAGACTCCTGAGAGTCCCTTAGACTACAAGGAGCTCCAACCAGTCCATCCTAAAGGAAATCATTCCTAAACATTCATTGGAAGGACTGATGCTGCAGTTGAAACTTCAATACTTTGGCCACTTTATGTGAAGAACTGACTCATTTGAAAAGACCCTGATGCTGGGAAAGATTGAAGGCAGGAGAAGGGGACAACAGACGATGAGATGGTTGGATGGCATCACCAACTGGATGGACATGAGTTTGCGTAAGCTCCAGGAGTTGGTGATGGACAGGGAAGCCTGGCATGCTGCAGTCCATGGGGTCACAAAGAGTCAGACATGACTGAGGGACTAAACTGAACTGATGTTCCTGATTTGGATCTTGAAGAGAGAAAATATAAGAAAATATCTTCATTTTGCTAACTATGTTAACCATAGGTAAGAGAATAAACATGTTCTTAGGAAACAAACAGTGCATTATTTAGGGGTTAAAATTCATCTCTCTGGTTTACCTTCAAATGATTCACAATAATAATAATAATAATAATATGCAAGTATATAGAGAGAAACCAATGGGACAAAAAGTAAAGAATTGAATCCGGGTATAATATAGGTTATGTGAGTATTCCTAGTTCCTTGTACTATTCCTGAAAACTTTCTGTGAGTTTAAAAGCATAACAAAATAAAAAGTTACAAACAAATTTATAAATATATATCAGGCCCTCTTCCTACTCACCCTCCAAAAAAGTTGTCCCCTGGAGAGTATTGAGTCAAAAAAAATACTGCAAAATTCCGGTGTTTCTAGTTCCAGATCTTTGAAGTATAGCTCCAAAACGCAGGTTGGAGAAGAGCTCCAATCCCACTCTACTAGGGAAAGTTCCCAAAGGTAATACATGACTTCATCTCAAGTCTGGTTCTCTTGTTTGATTGTAAGAATAGGAGTAAGAAAGCAAGAATCACGCTGATTATTCTTTTACCTTAGGGGAAAAAAATCTTTTATTGTTGGTGAAAATTTTTTGATGCATATTTTATAAATTATAAAGAAAAAGTTTTCTAAAGTAGCTGGATATTTGTAAGCCTACAGCTATTCTGAAGACTCGAAACACACACAGCAGTTTGAGCACTTTCTATCACTACCTGTGTCAGGTTTTAACATTCTGTTTAATGAGATCAAGATTCTTTTTGCTTGAGAAGAAATTGGACTGAGTTTGCTAGGAGTGCAATCCCAGGACATTTGCATCCTTTTCCTTGCTAGAAAGTTTCTTCTGTTTATTTATATCTTGTGGTCTATAGCCTTTATCTGTTAAATTATAGCAAATTTTTCATTCACTAATTAGCTCTGATTAGAATTCAATCCTTAAAGGTAATATTTATGACAGCCACATTGAAGGATGTATATTTCAGATAAGCTCTCAGTAACTCATAGAAAAAAATCCAAAACAATAAATTATCCACTCTTTTCCAACTTTTCAATGTTTATTAGAAATGACATTTTCTGTCATTCATTAGATATAAATTGCCTGAGATATAAACTTATCATAAGAAAACATTCACATGCTCTTGACATTAGCTCAGGCTTGTCTAGTAGAATGAAACACACCCTCACTCATATGAGTCTATTTTCTTATAGTTAATTAAGCTTTTTTGAAGTTAAATACAATTTTCACTGAAATAAAATTTTTTACTGGACATCTTATTATTATACCATCCTTTATTATCTCTCTTATGGTCAGTTTCCTCATGTGTAAAGTGGAAATTATGAATGCTACATGAAATAAAGTGCTTAGTATAATGTCTGCTACCTAAGTACTCAATAAATTATGTCCATATATATATATATATACACACATATATATAGTTTATCCTATATAAGGCAGCTTCAAGTTGAAATTACCATACTGAACACATGTTTATCAGCTCCAAGATTAAAAAACAAGAGATCTCAGAAAAAATTGAGCAGATGCAGTAGCAAAATGACATTGGTAGTTAGAATCCCAGGCTCCTACCATGCAGTATGAGACGTTAATAAAAAGTGAGCTGGTCTCCACCACCACTCATTTCAGTATCCCAGCAGAGCACAAGATTTGGAAGGAATTGATAGAGGAGGATGGAAAATTATGGAGGAAAAAAAAAGTGTGTGGAGGAAGTGGGTGGAGAAGGGAGATGGAAGGTAGTTTGAAAGTCTATGTTCAGCGCCTTTACTTCTCCTCCTCCAACTCCCACACACTGAATACAAGTAATCTCTGAGGCCAGAAACTGAAAATTGAATCATTGATAATAGGTGAAGATAAAATCACTGGAACAAAAGGCACATAGTAGAGCAAGAAAGAGGCACATACTTGAAAGTAAGAGTAATTGTTGACCCACAGTATACATGACAGTGTGACTCTAAGACCTCTTCCCCACCATACACAGATTACTGACAGAATGTGGTCCACTGGGGAAGGGAATGGCAAATCACCTCAGTATGCTTGCCTTGAGAACCCCATGAACAGTATGAAAAGGCAAAATGATAGGATACTGAAAGAGGAACGCCCCAGGTTAGTAGGGGCCCAATATGCTACTGGAGATCAGTGGAGAAATAACTCCAGAAAGAATAAAGGGATGGAGCCAAAGCAAAAACAATACCCAGTTGTGGATGTGACTGGTGATAGAAGCAAGGTCCGATGCTGTAAAAAGCAATATTGCATAGGAACCTGGAATATCAGGTCCATGAATCAAGGTAAATTGGAAGTAGTCAAACAAGAGATGGCAAGAATGAACATTAACATTCTAGGAATCAGCAAACTAAAATGGACTGGAATGGGTGAATTTAACTCAGATGACCATTACGTCTACTACTGTGGGCAGGAACTAAAAAACCTCTTGATGAAAGTGAAAGTGGAGAGTGAAAAAGTTGGCTTAAAGCTCAACATTCAGAAAACAAAGATCATGGCATCTGGTCCCATCACTTTATAGGAAATAGATGGGGAAACAGTGGAAACAGTGTCAGACTTTATTTTGGAGGGCTCCAAAATCACTGCAGATGGTGATTGCAGCCAGGAAATTAAAAGACACTTACTCCTTGGAAGGAAAGTTGTGACCAACCTAGATAGCATATTGAAAAGCAGAGACATTACTTTGCCAACAAAGGTCCATCTAGTCAAGGCTATGGTTTTTCCAGTGGTCATGTATGGATGTGAGAGTTGGACTGTGAAGAAAGCTGAGCGCTGAAGAATTGATGCTTTTGAACTGTGGTGTTAGAGAAGACTCTTGAGAGTCCCTTGGACTGCAAGGAGATCCAACCAGTCCATTCTGAAGGAGATCAGCCCTGGGATTTCTTTGGAAGGAATGATGCTAAAGCTGAAACTCCAGGTCTTTGGCCACCTCATGTGAAGAGTTGACTCATTGGAAAAGACTCTGGTTCTGGGAGGGATTGGGGGCAGGAGGAAAAGGGGACGACAGAAGATGAGATGGCTGGATGGCATCACTGACTTGATGGAGGTGAGTCTGAGTGAACTCTGGGAATTGGTGATGGACAGGGAGGCCTGGTGTGCTGCAATTCATGGGGTCGCAGAGTCAGACACGACTGAGCGACTGGACTGAACTGAACTGATACATGACAGTGTGACTCTAAGACCTCTTCCCCACCCTACACAGATTACTAGAACCCAATGGTCAGGCTCCAGGTAGAATAGCAGAGAATTTTTTCTGTAGAAAAGGATTACCAAGATAGACTTTCCTGCATTGAAATTTGGGGTCTGACTGGCCATCATTCAGGCCCATTCCACAAGAGTGAGGAGTGCTTTACAAGCACAGATATTATAGAGCTTTCATTCAAAATTTGAAAGCCTTGTTGCTAATTAAGAATGGTTACCACCCAATCGAAAAATGGGCTAAAGAACTAAACAGACATTTCTCCAAAGAAGACATACAGATGGCTAACAAACACATGAAAAGATGTTCAACATCACTCATTATCAGATAAATGCAAATCAAAACCACAATGAGATATCATCTCATGCCGGTCAGAATGGCTGCTATCAAAAAGTCTACAAACAATAAATGCTGAAGAGGATGTGGAGAAAAGGGAACCTTCTTACACTGTTGGTAGGAATGCAAACTAGTACAGCCACTATGGAGAACAGTGTGGAGATTTCTTAAAAAACTGGAAGTGGAACTGCCATATGACCCAGCAATCCCACTGCTGGCCATACACACTGAGGAAAGCAGAATTGAAAGAGACACATGTACCCCAATGTTCATCGCAGCACTGTTTATAATAGCCAGGACATGGAAGCAACCTAGATGTCCATTGGCAGAAGAATGGATGAGAAAGCTGTGGTACACATACACAATGGAGTATTACTCAGCCATTAAAAAGAATGCATTTGAATCAGTTCTAATGAGGTGGATGAAACTGGAGCCTATTATACAGAGTGAAGTAAGCCAGAAAGAGAAACACCAATACAGTATAGTAAGGCATATATATGGAATTTAGAAAGATGGTAACGATAATCCTGTTTGCGAGACAGCAAGAGACACAGATGTAAAGAACAGACTTTCGGACTCTATGAGAGAAGGTGAGGGTGGGATGACTTGAGAGAATAGCATTGAAATATGTATATTATCATATGTGAAATAGATCTCCAGTCCAGGTTGGATGCATAAGACAGGGTGCTCAGGGCTGGTGCACTGGGATGACCCTGAGGGATGGGATGGGGAGGGAGGAGGTAGGGAGGGTCAGGGTGGGGAACACATGTACACCCATGGCTGATTCATGTGAATGTATGGCAAAAACCACCACAATAGTGTAAGGTAGTTAGCCTCCAATTAAAAAAAAAAAAGAATGGTCACCAAGAATTGTGAAAATATGCAGAAAGCCTCAAGAGGGAAGCTAAGTAAGCAAACCCAAAAAAGAAATTCAGAGGAAAGATAATGCAGGAAATGCAAGAATTTCTCAAAACTAAACAAAAATGCAAATTAATACATCAGGTAGATAGAAGGTTTTGCGTCAATAAAAAAGGGTGATATTTAGAAGGAAGAACTCTTAGTTAAGATAAGATTGTTGAAACAAAATTTCTACAGAAACTTAGAAGTAAACAAAAATGTCAAGAAGATGGAAAATGTGAGAGAAAAGCTTAGAACTAACAGCATCAAACCAAGATCTCAAATAACCAATTAATATGTTTCATAAGAGAATAGGAGGGAAGTCCGGAGAAGACAATGGCACCCCACTCCAGTACTCTTGCCTGGAGAATCCCATGGATGGAGGAGCCTGGTAGGCTGCAGTCCATGGGGTCGCAAAGAGTCGGACATGACTGCGTGACTTCACTTCACTTCATGAACATAAAAAATATTTTTTTACTAAGAAAGTTTTTCAAAACTAAAGATTGTACTTTTCCAAATTGAAAAAATTACCAATACACTTAATTTCTTTAAACATCCAAAACGAAGTATATTGTGCCATGACATTTAGAATACTATGTTAAAGAGGCGATCTTAAACAATTAATAATAGAGATCATGTTCAAAGATAGAGAATCAGAAACACTTCAAGAAATTCAAAACCAACACCCGATGATTCAGAGAGGAAATGATTTTCAACCTAGATTTTTTTTTTCATTTAAGTATAAAAGTGAAATACAGATATTTGCAGTCATGCAAATATTTACAAGATTTCCCTTCATTTCTTAGTCAGCTGTTGGAAAGGACTACATAATGAAAAAGAAAATTATATACAAGTATTCATGCCAGATTTTGACAAATAAACTGTTTCCTTGTAATTTAAGTAATAGATCATCTGTATAGAAAGGGGAAAGGGAGGCAGTCTATAAATGATAAATCAACATATTTTAAGTATTATTATTTAAAATTATAAGGCAATCAATAAGCAAAATAAAAAAGGATAAAATTATATTTAAAGCAGGAAAAGAGAAGGAGGTTGGTATAAGTGAAATGAAATTTTATCACTGAGAAAGGTCATAGATCATATTTGAAATCAATACTCAAAAACAGTTTTATAAACATATCTTCTTATGCTTACAACTGAAATTTGGATCTATAATGATGTACTCGAAGAAACTTCTCATTTCCCATTTTCTCATGCAAGCAAAGTTCTAAGAGATGAGTAGATTAAGAGAGATGTTTCAAGTTACACTGCCTTGTCAGAGGGTGTCCATTAAGCGTCACATCTTAAATAGTAGGAGCAAGGCTCCAGGGGTAATGGAAGCCTGCACTTGATATAGACCACTCTTAAATCTCTGGCTGCCAACACTGGTAGCATCTTGGGCAGGATATGGAAGAGAATACAGTACACCCATTGACTCTAGAGTATTGTGAGCAAAGCAGAACTAGAGTAAATAACGAGAAAATGCTAACACTTATGATACTAAGTATGATTCAGCTCTACCCCATGGGTAGCCCAGTGGAGCATCCACAGGGATAGAGCAGCCATGTCTTTCTCTTCCAGAGGCAAGAATCACTGGCTGGGTCAAAGGAGAGCTGATCGTGATTATAGGTATCATGTCCAGCATTTCGCAGTCAAATCTCTTTTGGAAAATCTGAGATATATAGGAAATGGGGTGTGCTGAGAGCTTGCCAGTCAGTTAGATGAAGATATTTGCTCTGTAGGCCTAGGCACAAGCTGCTAAAGCAAGTCTTCCTGATAAAGAGGGATGGTATGGGGAGGGAGGTGGGATTGGGGTTCAGGATGGGGAACACGTGTACAATCATGGAGGATTCATGTTGATATATGGCAAAACCAATACAATATTGTAAAGTAATTAGCTTCCAATTAAAATAAATAAATTTAAATTAAAAAAAAAAAAGACGGAATGGTAGGTAATTTCAAAGAGGGCTGATGGGCCCAAATCCAGTTGCTCTTAAGGCTATGACCAAATAGTGAGTTCACCATTGGATGTAATAGTCACTTGATAGTGCTATGTATTCCTGATGGAGATTTGCAGTATGAAAAGGCAAAAAGATGGAGATACAAGCCACTCATATCCCTGATTGGTGATATGGGAAAGTAAAAATAAATGTAAATGTCTTCCAAGTTAAAAAAAAGAAAAAGAAAAAAAGACCCAAGGGAACATTTTTTTTTTATCTAAGATTATCACATACCATATTCCTGAAACAGTTCTCTCAACAGTCCCTAATGGAACTGTGAGAATTCTCTGGATCCCACGTTGAATGACAATTGCAGAAAGCTCTTTGCTGTTATCAGCCAAGCTACAGATAACTGCAGAAGCGTGCCTTTTTTGTAAGTGACATACCCTGCAAACTCCAGGCTTTGTGAGTGAGAAGCATCTCAGTGGGGTCGGCTGCAGTCAGTGGTTTCAGATAGCACACGAGAGTGCACTTTCCTCGGATGACATTACACACACATCCCACCCACACCGTCCTGTAACATCTATATGAATCAGAGAAAGAAGAAAAATGCTATAATCAAATGTGAAATATGAGGTATATAGTTTGTGATTCATAAATCTGAGTTCTATTTGTTGTGTAACAGTAAAAAAATTTTAAATATAGGATATTGTGGCAAGATCTATCATGAACATAGTGAATTTTACTTCCCTAATTGTGATTCCTCAAATCTGTGGTAACCTGTGAGGAAGAGGAGATCTTGTGACAGGCTCCACTCTGAGAGACAAGGTTTTTCCTGGTTTCAGTTGGTGTTCATGTAGTCCTTGTTTCCAGTTTAAACACTGACCCCTGAGTGAGATTATGCTTGATATTTCTCTCTTTATTTATCTCACCCTCTTTCCCTTTGTCTCTTCCTGATCGTGTCCCCAGAGGTTGACCTACCTGCATGGCAAGGGGATCCTTCCCCTCCATATTCCAATCCTTTCCAGCTTGCCCTCCACATGGCTGGATTGTATAGCTGTTTCAGAGTCTGGCTGTAATATTTATCTTTTGCTGTGTAACAAATAATCTATAATTTGGTGGCTTAAAATAACAATAGCAATTAACTCACAATTTCTATGGATCACGAGTGCAGGTATGGCTTACTTTCAGGCTCAGCTGGAAGGATTATTTTTAAAGCTCACTCCTTGTATTGTTGAAATGATTCAGATCTTCTTAGAGGATGGACTCAGGTCTTTCTTCCTACTGAGCTGTTGGCTGAAAGGCCTCCCTTGATTCTCACTATGTGGACCTCTCCATAGAGGATCTCACAGCACAACACTGCAGCTCATCATAACAGTTCAGTTCAGTCCAGTCACTCAGTCACGTCCAACTCTGTGGGACACCATGGACTGCAGCATGCCAGGCTTCACTGTCCATCACCAACTCCCAGAGCTTGCTCAAACTCAAGTCCATCAAGTCGGTGATGCCATCCACCCATCTCATCCTCTGTTGTCCCATTCTCCTCCTGCCTTCAATCTTTCCCAGCATCAGGATCTTTTCAAATGAGTCAGCCCTTCACATCAGGTGGTTAAAGTTTTGGAGCTTCAGTTTCAGCATCAGTCCTCCAATGAATATTCAGGAATTATTTCCTTTAGGATGGACTGGTTGGATCTCCTTGCAGTCCAAGGGACTTTCAAGAGTCTTCTTCAGCAAGTCAGTTCAATAGCACCAATTCTTCAGTGTTCAGCTTTCTTTACAGACCAATTCTCACATCCTACATAGACTGCTGGAAAAACCATAGCTTTGAAGAGTGGACCTTTGTCAACAAGGTAATGTCTCTGCTTTTAATATGCTGTCTAGGTTGGTCTAACCTTTTCTTCCAAAGAGCAAGCTTCTTTTAATTTCATGGCTGCCGTCAACAATTGGAGTGATTTTGGAGTCCAAGAAAATAAAGTCTCTCACTGTTTCCATTGTTTCCCCATCTATTTGTCATGAAGTGGTAGGAGTAGATGCCATGATCTTCATGTTTTGAATGTTGAGTTTTCAGTTCAGTTCAGTTCAGTCACTCAGTCATGTCTGACTCTTTGCGACCCCATGAATCGCAGCATGCCAGTCCTCCCTGTCCATCACCAACTCCCGGAGTTCACTCAGACTCATGTCCATCAAGTCAGTGATGCCATCCAGCCATCTCATCCTCTGTCATCTCCTTCTCCTCCTGCCCCCAATCCCTCCCAGAATCCGAGTCTTTTCCAATGAGTCAACTCTTCTCATGAGGTAGCCAAAGTACTAGAGTTTCAGCTTTAGCATAATTCCTTCCAAAGAAATCCCAGGGCTGATCTCCTTCAGAATGGACTGGTTAGATCTCCTTGCATCCAAGGCACTCTCAAGAGTCTTCTCCAACACCACAGTTCAAAAGCATCAATTCTTCGGCACTCAGCCTTCTTCACAGTCCAACTCTCACATCCATACATGACCGCTGGAAAAACCATAGCCTGGTTGAGTTTTAAGACAGCTTTTTCACTCTCCTTTCACTTTCATCAAGAAGCTCTTTAGTTCCTCTTCACTTTCTGCCATGGGGATGGTGTCATCTGAATATCTAAGGTTATTGATATTTGTCCTGACAATTTTGATTTCAGCTTGTGTTCATCCAGCCCAGCATTTCACATAATGTACTATGCATATAAGTTAAATAAGCAGGGTGACAATATATAGCCTCAACATATTCCTTTCCCAATTTGGAACAAGTCTGTTGTTCCATGTCCAGTTTTAACTGTTGCTTATTTACATGCAAACGGATTTCTTAGGAGGCAGTAAGGTGGTCTGGTATTCCCATTTCTTTAAGAATTTTCCACAGTTTGTTGTTATCCACACAGCCTAGGCTTTGGTATAGTCAATAAAGCAGATATTTTTCTGGAACTCTCTTGCTTTTTCTGTGATCCAGTGGATGTTGGCAATTTAATCTCTGTTTCCTCTGCCTTTTCTAAAACCAGCTTGAACATCAGGAAGTTCTCAGTTCACCAATTGTCCAAGCCTTATTGGAAAATTTTGAGGATTATTTTGCTAGTGTGTGAGATGAGTGTAATTGTTCAGTAGTTTGAACTTCTTTGGTATTGGAATGAAAACTGAACTTTTCCAGTCCTATGGCCACTACTGAGTTTTCCAAATTTGCTGGCATATTGAGTGCAGCACTTTCACAGCATCATCTTTCAGGATTTGAAATAGCTCAACTGGAATTCCATCACCTCCACTAGCTTTGTTCACAGTGATGCTTCCTAAGGCCCACTTGACTTCACATTCCAGGATGTCTGGCTCTAGGTGAGTGATCACACCATCATGATTATCTGGGTCATGAAGATCTTTTTTCTATAGTCCTTCTGTGTATTCTTGCCACCTCTTCTTAATATCTTGTTCTTCTCTTAGGTCCATACCACTTCTGTCCTTTATTGTGCCCATCTTTGCATGAAATGTTCCCTTGGTATCTCTAGTTTTCTTGAAGAGATCTCTAGTCTTTCCCATTCTATTGTTTTCCTCTATTTCTTTGCACTGATCACTGAGGAAGGCTTTCTTATCTCTTCTTGCTATTCTTTGGAACTCAGCATTCAGATGGGCATATCTTTCCTCTTCTTCTTTGTCTTTAGCTTCTCTTCTTTTCTCAGCTATTTTTAAGGCCTCCTCAGACAACCATTTTGCTTTTTTGCATTTCTTTTTCTTGGGGATAGTCTTGATCACTGCCTCCTGTATAATGTCATGAACCTCCTTCCAAAGTTCTTCAGGCACTCTGTCTATCAGATATAATCCCTTGAATCTATTTGTCAGTTCACTGTATAATCATAAGGGATTTGGTTTAGGTCATACCTGAATGGTCTAGTGGTTTTCTCTACTTCAAGTCTGAATTTTTCAATAAGGAGTTCATGATCTGAGCCAGAGTCAGCTCCCCATCTTGTTTTTGCTGACTGGATAGAGCTTCTCCATCTTTGGCTGCAAAGAATATAATCAATCTGATTTCAGTATTGACCATCTGATGATGTCCATGTGTAGAGTTGTCTCTTGGACAACTGTTGCTGGAAGTGGGTGTTTTCTATGACCAGTTTGTTCTCTTGGCAAAACTCTAGTAGCTTTTGCCCTGCTTCATTTTGTACTCCAAGGCCAAACTTGCCCATTACTCAAGATATCTCTTGACTCAAGATCTCATTATTCAAGTTGTGCATTCCAGTCCCTGTGATGAAAAGGACATCTTTTTTGGTGTTAGTTCTAGAAGGTCTTCTAGGTCTTCATAGAACGGTTCAACTTCAGCTTCTTCAGCATTACTGGTTGGGGCATAGACTTGGATTACTGTGATATTGAATGGTTTGCTTTGGAAGCAAACCAAGATCATTCCTGTGTTTTTGAGATTGCACCCAAGTACTGCATTTTGGACTCTTTTGTTGACTGTCAGATCTACTCCATTTCTTCTAAGGGATTCTTGCCTATAGTAGTAAATGTAATGGTCATCTGAATTAAATTCACCCATTCCAGTCCATTTTAGTTCACTGGTTCCTAAAATTTCAGTGTTCACTTTTGCCATCTCCTGTTTGACCACTTCCAATTTTCCTTGACTCATGGACCTAACATTCCAGGTTCCTATGCAATGTTGTTCTTTACAGCATCAGACTTTACTTCCATCACCAGTCACATCCACAACTGGGTGTTGTTTTTGCTTTGGCTCCATCTCTTCATTCTTTCTGGAGTTACTTCTCCACTCTTCTCCAGTAACATATTGGGCACCTACAGACCTAGGGAGTTTTTCTTTCAGTGCCATACCTTTTTGCCTTTTCATTCTGTTCATGGGGTTCTCAACACAAGAATACTGAAGTGGTTTGCCATTCCCTTCTCCAGTGGACCACGTTTTATCAGAACTCTCCACCATGACCCATCCATCTTGGGTGGCCCTACATGGCATGGCTCATAGTTTCATTGAGTGTCATTCACAGGGCTGTGGTCCATGTAATCAGCTTGGCTAGTTTTCTGTGATTGTGGCTCTCAAGTCTGATGGATAAGGGTAAGAGGCCTATGGAAGCTTCCTGGTGGGAGAGACTGACTGTGAGGGAAACTGGATCTTGTTCTGATGAACAAGGCCATGCTCAGTAAATCTATAATCCAATTTTATGTTGATGGGTGGGGCTGTGTTCCCTCCCTGTTGTTTGACCTGAGACCAAACTATGCTAGAAGTAATTAAGATAATGGCTACCTCCTTCAAAAGGACTTGAAGTATTCAGTGCCCCTAAACCTGCAGCAGGCCACTGTTGACCCACACCACCACTGGAGACTCCTGAACACTCACAGGCAAGTCTGGGTCATTCTCTTCTGGGGTCACTGCTCCTTTCTCCTGGGTCCTGGTGCACACAAGATTTTTTTTGTGCCCTCCTAGAGTCTGTTGCTCCATTCCTGCATCAGTTCTGTAATCAAATCCCACTGGCCTCCAAATCAAATTCCCTGAGGGTTTTAGTCACTTTGGCAGATCCCCAGGTTGGGAAATCTGTTGTAGATCCTAGAATTTTCATAACAGTGAGCAAGCTAAAAAGTGAGAGAGTGTTGACAAGATGGATGTCACTGTCTTTTAGAATCAAATCACAGAAGTCATAACCAACTAATTTTGCTGTATTCATCAGTTGCAAGTCACTAAATCCATTAGAGGAGAAGGAAGTGCATACCAAGAGGTGGGGATCATCATCGGTGGGGGTCATTACAGAGACTGCCTATCACTCATGCTTATGGTGAGAGGACGGGAAGTGTTTTCAGAGGTTGGAGGAAAGAACCAAAGACTGGAATATATGTCAGAGCTGCCTGACTCTATGGCTCACCCACTATAAATCCATATCTGTTCTTTTCTGTCTCTTTTTATCCAATATTCTAGATTCTCACTTTGTCCTGAGAAGGACAAAGTATAGGTTCTATACTCATTGAACTCTTGGGCTTTAACCACTGGCCTCACTGTCTAATTTTCTGTCCAGACAAATAGCAGAAACTAACATTTATATCTTGTATGTGTACAGATTACAAAGCATTTCCCTGTAAGGAACTGGGTTTCAGGACGAAACATAACCAAAAGGCAGAAAAGTGGTGTCAGAGAAGTAGGAGCTTCCAGGTAGTGTATGATAACAGCAATGAATAGTTTCGAGCATTTAATGGTCAGCCTTGTGCTTCCCTCTTAAAATTAGAGTCACCAAATCACCACTGAAGATCCAGGCTGTTATTTGCAAAGTTTATCATTTGGTTCTTTTACTAAATACAATAAATTTGATATAGTTGATTACTATAATAAACAGAGAGTTGTGAAAATTGTAAATTTTAAATAGGAAAATACCACATTTGCTTTTAATATAACCATAGAAACTGAATTAATATCAGGCTTCTTTGCTTATTAAGGTCAGGTTCTGACAGTGGTTGCTATGGTTGTGTTTGATGGTTTTCATTGACTGCATAACAATTAGAAACATTGTTTTCTCAAAACTGATTTTTCTAGTAACAGGGAACTGAAGTGAATTCAGGGTCCAGCCACATTTTGTGCTTTGATTCATCACTTCTTTCACAGTCATAGTCAGAGCAACACATAAAATCAATCAGCATAAAATGCTTATTTATGTCACATATGGATTTTCTAACAAATAGCTTATGAAAACACCTTTCATGTGGATAATAACTAAGAATAAAAGTGGACTGTCTGATTCCCAGGAATTACAGCCTGATGTTGCTTTAATCGTGAATAAGTAGTCTATCTTTAAGAAACTAACAAGTGCAAAGCAAGTCAGGACACCAGTTGTGGCTCACATGACAAGATAAATAGGAAAAAAGAAGACAGAGTCATTTAATTCTGTTTTGTGTATTTCCCCCTCCACCACACCATACTGTATTGATCTGGATGTCTTTTCATTTCGATAAAGGTATTTAAGTGACAGCTGATGAACAGTGTTTGTATTCCATGAGCAGTCTCTCACAGATTTGGATTACATGCAGATGAAAAATAGCCCATATGGCTTTTGAATAAAATGAATGGCTGCAAGCCCTGAAAAAATCCAGTGGAAAGGTTAGCATGCTAAAAGGTTAATTAAAATTTGACTCTGCAGGGTGGATACTTTTATTTATAGAACCTTCAGCTAATTTTCAGCAGCCATGTTTTCTTCTAATTAAAATAATATGAACAGCTAATAGCAATCAGCTTTAAAGAACTGAATATTTCAGAGAAAGGGATGATTAATATGCTTTTCAATAACCATTTTACAGTAGGTGTCTCCACTAAAGAGCACATAAAACATTTGTATTCAGCCATTGTCTGGTTCAAATGTCAGGAAATATTAAGTTGGAAAAGATGAGAAGCAAATTATTTAAAGCTGTCTAAAATAAGTCATTGATATTACCATGTAAATTTGGTATTTCCCTAAAGGTTTTGGAATCATTCTCTGACATGACATAACTCATAAACTCTGAGAAAGTGGGACATTAGAAGCATTATTTTTTAATGAGAATTTCTTTATATATTCACATACATAAACACATGCCAGGAAAGCAGCAACAGTTTGTCATGGAAACATTATGAACACATTCAGATAGATATAGAGATAAGTAGATAAACAACAAGAATCATTTCATCATTATAACTTCTATAGGATTAAGCAATATTTTCCTCAAGCCATTGAGAATGACTCAAGAACTAGATAAAAATATGAAGTGGAAAAATGTAAAACATCTTTTAAAACTATATGCAAGGGAAGTAAAGATTTGAAAGGAAAGAAAAAGAACATATCAGAAATGTTTCCCCGATAAGTGTCTACTCCCACTGTGGCAGAAGAAACAAATCCATCCCCAACTTCTCACCCAATTTCTCTTTTCCTCTTCTTCCTCAATGATAAAACCCTTGAGTTTGAGTCAGGTATATTGCCTTTTTCAATTAAAACCACATATTGCCACCTTCTAGGGAGCTAACAACTACCAATAGCTTGGTCCTGGCCAATGGCGTGCAAGTGGCCACAGGGTCTGTGTCTCCTGTACCCAGTCCATTCTCTCCTTTCTGCTGACTGGCATGCAGAGAGGTACATGCTCTGGCTGCAGCAAACCTCGGAGGTAATGAGTGAATCTGGGGATGCATGCTTATTAGACTGAGCAGTAAAATAAAAGGAGCCCTGGGCTCTAACATCATGGAAGGTCAATTTAGGCCTGAATTGTTCTAACTTGTAGTTTAAGAGAGAAAGCAGTTTCTCCCTTTTAAATTCACTGTTGTTTTTGTTGTTGTCTCTTTAGGGTGAACCAAATCCTAATTAAATCATTCTAAAATGTGAATGTATTCTAGAGAAACAAGTCCAGCAACATTTCCACAGTGTAAGATATACTATCAAACTTAAAAAAAAAAAAAAAAAAAAAAAAACTCAAACATATAGTCTCCATGGAGAGACAGAAGTGCACTAAACCAATTATTCTCACTTTTCATGTACATCAGAATCTCCTGGAGGGCTTGTTAAAGTACTGAGTTCTGGACCCCCCACTCCTAAAGATCTGATTCAGTAGGTCAGGGCGGGGCTAAGAATTTACACTCCTAACCATGTCCCAAGCGATGCTGATGCTGCCAAACTAAAGGACACATCCTGGGTCTCACTGCCCCAGAATACACCTCCACTTCTAATATATGCAAGAGACAACTGTGCCTTACCCTATCAGGCTATTCTAATTTCTAAATGTCATGCAAGGCCACTTCCAACCTCCTGGAATACCTTATCATTCACCTAACAAGCTCCACATCTTCATTATTTTAAATTGATACAGCTTATAAAAATAGTGAAATGAATATAATGCAAAATCATGTCTTTATTCCTTATTTACTTTAATAGATTTCAGTTCCACTTCAGAAATCAGGTAAAATATAAACAAATTATAGAAAGGGGGGAGGGGTTGGAGGGAGGTAGTATAATTACCAGACCATTTGTTTCTGAATCACCTAGAGCATTTATTAAAAATGGAGGTTCTGAGTCCCATCTTGCAACGACTGAGACAGAGTACCTGCCGGTAGGATATAGGAATCTTTTCTTTAACAAGCTCCCCAGGGGATTCTTATGAACCCAAATGCTTTCCAATTGTTGATCTTGTTGAAAGGTCACCAGAGACACTAACTCAGACTCTTGGAGGAAATTTTTTAGCCTGACTGAGCATGAAACCACAGCCAGAATGACCTCCATAATGCTGCAGGCAAAAAGCTTGAAACCCACTTGTAACCAGAGGGTAGTTGGCATGAGATTGCAAGCAATCACCAAAAGAAAATCATCAAAATAATGGAATCCTTCTATTGAATGCTTGTTTGAAAAATATTCTTCCTACTCAAATTTATGCAAATAATATGAAATCCACCCATCTTGTCACAAAAGGTATTCTCCTATAGAACTTTTGCAGAAGCCACTAGCAGAGATGCTCATATTAAGAAGAAAGCAGAGAAACTCTCATTCACATTTTTTCAACATTCAGCTCAGTTCAGTCGCTCAGTCATGTCCAACTCTTTTCGACCTCACAGACTGCAGCACGCCAGACTTCCCTGTCCATCACCAACTCCCAGAGCTTGCTCAAACTTACGTCCATCAAGTTGGCAATGCCATCCAACCATCTCATCCTCTGTTATCCCCTTCTCCTCCTACCTTCAATCTTTCCCAGCATCAGGGTCTTTTCCAATGTGTCAGTTCTTCACATGAGGTGGCCAAAGTATTGGAGTTTCAGCATCAGTCCTTCCAATGAATATTCAGGTGCAGAGACCTAAATAGATAAGAAACAACACATATAAATGGCTAACAGGCAGGAATCTGATCATGATTTCCACCATTTAAAATCTTTTGGGGCTCCCCATGCTCATGAGGGGGAAGTTCAAGTTCCCTGGTAGAGCCAGAAAGGACTCTTTATGACCCTTCCCTTTATCATGCTTCCAACTTCATTTCTCACTGTCCTCCTTCTCTCACTAGCGCCATATCAAACTACTTGCAGTTTCCCCTAATGTGCCCTATTCTCTCATCTCCAGGCTTTCTCCTCTGCTTGGGAAGTCCTCTCTGCAAATCTTTACCCTCCCACAGCTTTTGTCTCTGAATGACTCCCATTCAGCTGTCAGGACTCATGTCAGTACACCGTTTTGTGGAAATCTCATCTAAAACCTCCACGCTCCTTCTCTCATTCTTTTTTTTTTTTTAATTGTAGCATGATTAAAATATTGTGTTAGTTTTTGCTGTACAACAAAATGAATTAGCTATGTGTACACATATATCCCTCTCTCTTAACCTCCACTGCCACCAACCCCATCCCACCGCTCTATGTCACCACAGAGCACTGAGCTGAGCTCCCTGTACTATATAGCAGCTTCCCACTAGATATCTATTTTACACACGGTAGTGTATTTATATCAAACCTAATCTCCCAATTCATCTCCCCTCCCCTTCCTCCCCTGTGTCTACATGTCCATTCTCTATGTCTGGTCTCTATTCCTGCTCTGAAACTAGGTTCATTTATACCCATTTTTCTAGATTCTACATACATACATTAATATAGGATATTTGTTTTTCTCTTTGTTAATGAGTAAAACTACTATTTCCTAGCTCAAAATTATAAACTGTAACTCCTAGCAATGAGAAACATTTCTAAACAATAATTCATCTTTGATATACTTTTCTACCCTATCATGTGATCAGATCAGATCAGATCAGATCAGTCACTCAGTCGTGTCCGACTCTCTGCGACCCCATGAATCGCAGCACGCCATGCCTCCCTGTCCATCACCAACTCCCGGAGTTCACTGAGACTCACATCCATGGAGTCAGTGATGGCGGCCAGCCATCTTATCCTCTGTCGTCCCCTTCTCCTCTTGCCCCTAATCCCTCCCAGCATCAGAGTCTTTTCCAATGAGTCAACTCTTCGCATGAGGTGGCCAAAGTACTGGAGTTTCAGCTTTAGCATCATTCCTTCCAAAGAAATCCCAGGGCTGATCTCCTTCAGAATGGACTGGTTGGATCTCCTTGCAGTCCAAGGGACTCTCAAGAGTCTTCTCCAACACCACAGTTCAAAAGCATCAATTCTTCGGTGCTCAGCCTTCTTCACAGTCCAACTCTCACATCCATACATGACCACAGGAAAAACCACAGCCTTGACTAGACGAACCTTTGTTGGCAAAGTACTGTCTCTGCTTTTGAATGTGCTCTCTAGGTTGGTCATAACTTTCCTTCCAAGGAGTAAGCGTCTTTTAATTTCATGGCTACAGTCACCACCTGTAGTGATTTTGGAGCCCAGAAAAATAAAGTCTGACACTGTTTCTACTGTTTCCCCATCTATTTCCCAAGAAGTGATGGGACCAGATGCCATGATCTTCGTTTTCTGAATGTTGAGCTTTAAGCCAACTTTTTCAGTCTCCACTTTCACTTTCATCAAGAGGCTTTTTAGTTCCTCTTCACTTTCTGCCATAAGGGTGGTATCATCTGCATATCTGAGGTTATTGATATTTCTCCCGGCAATCTTGATTCCAGCTGGTGTTTCTTCCAGTCCAGCGTTTCTCATGATGTACTCTGCATAGAAGTTAAATAAACAGGGTGACAATATACAGCCTTGACGAACTCCTTTTCCTATTTGGAAACAGTCTGTTGTTCCATGTCCAGTTCTAACTGTTGCTTCCTGACCTGCATATAGGTTTCTCAAGAGGCAGGTCAGGTGGTCTGGTATTCCCATCTCTTTCAGAATTTTCCACAGTTTATTGTGATCTACACAGTCAAAGGCTTTGGCATAGTCAATAAAGCAGAAATACATGCTTTTCTGGAACTCTCTTGCTTTTTCCATGATCCAGCAGATGTTGGCAATTTGATCTCTGGTTCCTCTGCCTTTTCTAAAACAGCTTGAACATCAGGAAGTTCACGGTTCACATATTGCTGAAGCCTGGCTTGGAGAATTTTGAGCATTACTTTACTAGCATGTGAGATGAGTGCAATTGTGTGGTAGTTTGAGCATTCTTTGGCATTGCCTTTCTTTGGGACTGGAATGAAAACTGACCTTTTCCAGTCCTGTGGCCACTGCTGACTTTTCCAAATTTGCTGGCATATTGAGTGCAGCACTTTCACAGCATCATCTTTCAGGATTTGGAATAGCTCAACTGGAATTCCATCACCTCCACTAGCTTTGTTCCTAGTGATGCTTTCTAAGGCCCACTTGACTTCACATTCCAGGATGTCTGGCTCTAGGTCAGTGATCACACCATCGTTATTATCTGGGTCATGAAGATCTTTTTGTACAGTTCTTCTGTGTATTCTTGCCATCTCTTCTTAATATCTTCTGCTTCTGTTAGGTCCGTACCATTTCTGTCCTTTATCGAGCCCATCTTTGCATGAAATGTTCCTTTGGTATCTCTGATTTTCTTGAAGAGATCTCTAGTCTTTCCCATTCTGTTTTCCTCTTTCTTTGCATTGATCACTGAGGAAGGCTTTCTTATTTCTCCTTGCTATTCTTTGGAACTCTGCATTCAGATGTTTATATCTTTCCTTTTCTCCTTTGCTTTAGACTTCTCTTCTTTTCACAGCTATTTGTAAGGCCTCCTCAGACAGCCATTTTGCTTTTTGCATTTCTTTTCCATGGGGATGGTCTTGATCCCTGTCTCCTGTACAATGTCACGAACCTCATTCCATAGTTCATCAGGCATGCTATCTATCAGATCTAGGCCCTTAAATCTATTTCTCACTTCCACTGTATAATCATAAGGGATTTGATTTAGGTCATACCTGAATGGTCTAGTGGTTTTCCCTACTTTCTTCAATTTAAGTCTGAATTTGGCAATATTCATGGTCAAAAGTTCATGGTCTGAGCCACAGTCAGCTCCTGGTCTTGTTTTTGCTGACTGTATAGAGCTTCTCCATCTTTGGCTGTAAAGAATATAATCAATCTGATTTTGGTGTTGACCATCTTGTGATGTCCATGTATAGAGTCTTCTCTTGTGTTGTTGGAAGAGGGTGTTTGTTATAACCAGTGCATTTTCTTGGCAAAACTCTATTAGTCTTTGCCCTGCTTCATTCCAAGGCCAAATTTGCAGCAAGAAGTATTAAACAGTGAGTGATATCCTGAGGAAAACTTTAAGGAACAAGGACTTTTCATTGCTGCTCACTCCATCCAGCTTTCAGGAGTGGGAGAAAGTCATTCTTGGAGACTTTGTCACAGACATTTTGGATCTACCCTATCAATCTTTTTATGGCTCTACTAAGGGTCCAGAAGAAGCTGGCTTAGGGAATTTTTGTGGGTAGTGGGCCAGAGTGTATAATCAAGTTGGTATGGATTGAGAAGGTATTTGCTGCCTGGAGCCTCAAAAAGTGGGAGGGAAAAAAAAAAAAAAAAGACTTTACTCAATCATAATGCTGTTATTGCCACGAGACCCTAACTGGACTTCATAGTCTAGGTGTTTCCTCTTGAGCTCTGAAGTGAAGAGAAGTGAAGTCGCTCAGTCATGTCCGACTCTTTGCAACCCCATGGACTGTAGCCTACAAGGCTCCTCTGTCCATGGAGTTTTCCAGGCAAAAGTACTGGAGTAGGTTGCCATTTCTCTTGAGCTCTACTTAATTTCAACTCCCTTTAAAACTTGCCTATTCTAAAGCCAATCTCAAATTCCCTACTGTAAAAAATAGTTCAAGCAGATATCAGGAAGCAGCCAGATGAACGTGGCATATGGACCTCAGAAGCAAAGGCACCAGCAGAGAACAGCTTAAACCAGAGGATTCAGGCAGAAAGAACTGTCCCAGAGATGTTACTGGACCCAGCTCTATTTATGGGCTCAGCAGTATTCTTGTGTTCAAGTACTAGTCGGCACCTTCCTGTGCCAGGCATCCAGCCAGCCTATTATAAACAGCTTCAGGCCAGGGAGAGATGCACTTTACCTAATTAACTTAGATGACCTAGCCCCTCTACCTCCTCTAGCTCACCTGCTTTCCAGGGTTGTTTTGACAAAGATGCTGCTCTGGCTCAGCTCTCCATTAACATTCAATCCTGGTATGCAGTCTTGGCTTCTTTCTGTGCATAAATACCCTAGGTCTCAAATTTGCTACCTGGCTTCCATGACTTCAGAACTTTTATGTCTCCTGTCACGCCATGATGAGGGTACCCCAGTAGAAGGGTTCTTTTCTTCTACGACCCTTCTCAGTAGAAGGGTGTTTTCTTCTACAACCATGCCATATTTTTGTTTTGGGTCACCTCTATACATTTCATGCCATTTTGTGGACTCTGTGCCTCTCTAAATGTTGAAAAAATAACTTCAGGTGCTGAGGAGTAGCAATACCAGAACTGACCAGATGAAACCATCAGATGGAGGAACCCCATAATGTGGGGACGTGGGTAAGGTTTTTCCTGGGATATTATCTCATAAATACCTCATGAATTTCTTGGTCCTCCTGTCATCTGCCCCACTAGGGCCTCTTATATTGTTCTGGCAGTATTCATATGATGATATGGATATTACTTATGGTTTTACATTTCTTTAAGCATTCGATCAATTTGATTTTGGGCTGCTTTTTATTATTATCTGTATTCATTAATTTGGAATTATAAAATTCAGCTTTGCATTTATTACTGAGATTTACTTCACTTATCCTTATGCAGAAAGAGTGCTTTTCTCTTTCCTAATCCCACTAGGTAAAATATAAACCTACATGATGATTGGAAATATTTCTCTCAGCATACTGGTCACTCTCTTAGAAACTTTCATCTCTTTATAGTCTATACTTTGAAAAATCTCTTTGTTTTACAGTTCAAAGTAAATTCATCATAGAGGATGCCAGCTTAGAGCAAAGGGCAATAAATGCTTCTTTAGCCAAAGACCAGGAAAAGCATTAATTATAACAGAATGGTGCAAACCTCCCTACTCTGTTTCAGAAATATCTCTCAGTTCTTTTCCACTGGGATACAATCTAATGTTATGCATTCATATTTTGGCCCCACTGTTGAAAAGAAGATGGTAATAGCCAGTGATATTCCTCAGGCTAAATCTGTCAAAAGTTTATGCTAGCAGACTTGACTTGTGATAGATTTAACTAGCAATACACCCACCTTTCTTTCCGTCTCTCTCTGTTTCTTCCCACCCTCCACCCTACCTCCACCCGTCTCCTCTCTCTCTCTCACAAACACACACACACACACACATACACACAAAGTAAGTATCCAGATCCAAAAGAATATTAAATAATATTAAAATAGACATTTAGATGACCTGTATATGCTTGCATGCTAAGTTGCTTCAGTCATGTCCGACTCACTGTGACCCCATGGACTGCAGCCTGCCAGGCTCCTCTGTCCATGGAATTCTCTAGGCAAGAATACTGGAGTGGGTTGCCATGCCCTCTTTCAGGGGATCTTCCCAACCCAGGGATTGAACCCATGCCTCTCATTTCTCCTGCGTTGGCAGGTGGATTCTTTACCACTGGGCCACCTAGGAAGCTCCAGAGTCAAATATCAAGGAAACTCCACTTTTTTCTTAGAAACTAAAAATTTTAAACTTAGAAAATTTAACTTGCTAAAACAATCTAAGTTTCCTGATGGTATTTTTCCATTTTCATCTTATTTTTGACACTCAAAATTCCAAGGTAAAAGAAATAAGGCAAAATTCCTAATGGCACCTTTCTGATGTTTGAGGAAGTAGTTTTTAAATGCCAGTTGTCATCCAGCAGTGCAGTGTTCCAAGGCTGTCTATCAGACCAGTTTGACTGTTACTAGTAAAAACTGTTCCTCTTTTTTTTTTTTTTTAGTCCTTCTTGTGTTTGGAATTATATTGAGAGTCTTGTCGATTGATAAAGTAAATATTTTTGGCTATATTTTCACTAGGAAAAACATAAGCTTATATTGAATTATTGAATCAAAATATGAAATTAATTATTATTTTGCTTAATTTCTCTTCACCTTTGTGATTAGAACTACTATCCCATATGTTTCCCAATCCCACAAATACTCTTGTTAATATTTCTTTTTTTCTGCATTTTTGTTAGATTTGCACAGGTTATTTTCAAATTTCAAAACAAATATATGCCTATAAATTCTATGAAAATGAAGAAAAGTTTTCAATAATGCCCCTGCTCTGAATATGCTAGTTTAAAAATGTCAAGTCATTTAATCCAAGTCCAAGGAGAAATTTTCTGTTCCCATTTTTAAGTCTTAATAGTGAATCCAAGTTTGTGTGAGTTAATTGATTTGGGCTGGTAAAGAATCCGCCTGCAATGCAGGAGACCCTGGTTCTTTTTCTGGGTCAGGAAGTTGCCCTGAAGAAAGGATAGGCTACCCACTCCAGTATTCTTGGGCTTCCCTGGTGGCTCAGATGGTAAAGAATCCGCCTGCAATGCAGGAGACCTGGGTTTGATCCCTGGGTTGGGAAGATCCCCTTGAGGAGGGCATGGCAACCCACTTCAGTATTCTTGGCTGGAGAATCCCCATGGATAGAGGAGTCTGGCAGGCTACAGTCCATGGGGTCTCAAAGAGTCGGACACAACTGAGCAACTAAGCACAGCACAAAACTTCACAGTTATCAGGGATCATTTGACTAGCATAGAAAGAAAAATCAATCCAGAATAATTGATCAGTGACAATTTTCTAACCAAGGATGACAGGTTATATTTATGTTAAAACTTTTAGGAAATCTCTTTGCTGTTTTATAATGTTGGGATAAGATTGTAAACCTATCTTTTCCTTCCGCCTCATATCTTCTCATTTCCAAGATCAGTTGGTAAATGAGTTCCCATCCTTTGTGTCTGAGGTTACATCTTTGAGTCCTGTATGACAGAATCAGAAAACTTGTGCAAAACAATTACACTCAAAGAGCACTGTCATGATCAATAAATAGACACAGCAAAATTAATCAGTCACACTTACCATGACAGCAAATTCACCTTAGTTATTTGACTAAGTCAGAATTATTTATTTAACAAATGTTTGTAGAAGCCCTATTTCATGCCAAGCTATTTGCTAACTCCTGGAGCTACAAAATCTGATAAGTTTCTTGCCACCATTGAATTTTCCATATATTGGGAGACACAAATCACTTGTCTGACCATCAGGGTCACCCTGTTATCCCTATTGAGTGGTGGGAAAGATGACACCTCTGAAGTCAGATGGAATTAGGTTCAAACTTCCTCTGCCACTCACTGACTGTGTTACTTTCAGAAAGTCACATAGCCATTTTGAGCTTTACCTTTTAACAACAGTAAGATAGGAGTAATAAAACCCTTTAGGAGTCTACTTAGGCAATAAATGTTTCTTGACATGACTATATGCTAGGCACTTTTCTAGGTTCTTGGACTATGTTATAAACACAGCAGGGAGTTCCCAGGTGGCTCAGTGGTAAAGAATTTGCTGCCAATGCAGGGGATGCAGGAAACGTGGGTTTGATCACTGGCCAGAGAAGAGCCCCTGGAAGAGGAAATGGCATCCCCCTCCAGTATTCTTGCTGGGATAATCCCGTGGACAGAGAAGCCTGGCAAGCTATAGTCCCTGGGGTGGCAAAGAGTCAGACTGAGCACAAGCATATAGACACAGCAAAAAATCCCAGATTTTGTGAAACATATTTCAAGAATATTGCCAGCCACTGTTCAATAATAATAGCTATTGCCTTCACTGTTATATTTAATAAATGTAATTCAAAGAGAATTACCAAGAAAAAAAATTTGCTCTCTCAGATTTTACAATGAACAATGCATGAGACAGCACAGACTGAAGAAAGGGCACCTAAAAATGCAAAACAGAGCAAGCAATATATCCAAAGTTGAAATGTATCCATTTCAAATAAATGCTAGGGGTATGAATTTGAGTGGAATGCTAGGATTAATATTCAATTACGAGAGAATAGCCAGAATAATTCACTCTGAGCTTTTCACTCTGCTGTGAAAAGAAAGTTCCTGCTGCACTAATCAGCCTGGAAAAGTCAATCAGACCATGGTCCAGTCTGTACCAGAGCCTGCATGTGGGTCTCAAAGTGCAGGCTCCCTCTCACCTTGCTGATTTAGCAACTGCCACAGCTGAAAGTCTATCTGGTCCACCATGGAGACTAAGTCCTCAAAGTGATAGCACCCCTCTGGGAGACGAAACCAGCCACTTTGATAGAAAATTGGTTATTTCAGATCTTTTCAATTCCAGAAGGAAAGCAATTCATTCTTTAATAGAATTGATACCTATTCTGGGAATAGATTTGTCCTTGTGTGCAGGTCCTTCACTAGCACCACTGTGGAAGAACTTACAGAGTATCTGATTTATTATCACGGGATCCATCATAACATCACCACAGGCTAAGGGACCCACAGGAAGAATGGTGCAATGAAGAGCACACTCACAGACTCCCCTGGCCCTACCAAGACCTCTTCACTCAAAAGTGGGCTTCCTGATTTCATGTTGTAATGGCCCCTTAATAGTACAACTGAGATCCTAGCTTACATGTGCAGTGCTGTCCTTCAAAGTACAGTATATACATTAAACCAGTGGCTATTTTATAGTGTTATATCTCTGATCGCAGGAGCTGGGAACCAAAGGATAGAAACAGGAGTGGTTTATCTAAATGCCACTCTTAATAACCCACTTGGAAAACTTATGCTTCCTCTTCTCATGACTTTTGGCTTTGCTGATCTAGAGTTTCTGGTTCCTGCCATTGGAACACAGTGGAAGATCCATTAACTCTATGTTTTACATCTGGCAGTTTTTAAGTTCCTCATATCAGAAGAATAAAAGTAAAAAAAAAAAAATTGCTGCATGTATACATACTATACCTGGAGTAATTGAGTTTCATTACCTTAAGGAGATGCAGCAGCTATTACCTAATAGGCAGAATGTCTGGGTCTCAACAAATTCATTGGCTTATCTCTGAGTATTTCCACATTTGTGACTACTTTTAAGGGACAATTGTAGTAACCACTGCCTAACAAGTGTACCTAAACCAGGGTCTCATCCCTCAGGGGTAGAGCTCTGGAAAAGTAAAGCAGATCAACAGAAATGTTGGCTGAGAGTGAGGAGTATGTAGAAATGGATGATGAATGTATAAGTTGTGATATCAGCATCAGCAGCATCATAGAGTGTACCTTGTCCTACAAACCTTTCCACTGTAAATCATTTCTAATAGAAATTTTGAGTGTCAATGCCATTCTGAAGAAGCTCTGTCAAGACAAAGCAAAACTTAATAGGAGCAAGAGTGGATCTAAAATGATGAAGGATATTGAATGTAGAATATGTGTTGTTAAATATATCTCCTAGCCCAGTTCCCAACATATAAATACTAATCAATTAATGTTTCTCAAATACTAATCTACTTTCTACAGGCAGAATTGTGTAAAGGATTGTTTCAAGAGGCAACTATTGTAAGCTCCTGGGGGTCCAAGGCAGCCATGTCTACTTCATAGTCTCTAGAGCCTGTATGTTCCATAGTCATCGTCCAAGATACCCCGAGGTAAATTGTTAGTGCCATCACAGAAATTAAATCCCCTTTCCCAGATTTCCATGGAATAAGCCAGAGTGTATAAAGTTGGGAGAAATTCTGTGGGATGCTCTCCATTTATCAATATTTATTGGAATTTCTGATGAAGAATGACCTAGAAAGGTGAGTGTACATAGGAATTAAATGAAATAGACCCTAGAAACCACCAATAACAACCCCTGACTTTTAGGACTGAGAACACACATTGGAGCAGATAGACCCAGCTGACAGGGAGCTGATGTGATAAGGATTCTGCTGGTGTTGCACTCACTAGGAATCTGAAATAACCTAAATCAAAACAGCAGGAATTCCTCCCAGAACCAGTAGCCAAAATAAACAGAGACTCAGCATGTCTGAGTTTTCCTTCCAGTTTGACAAAGCCGAAGCCACCTGACCTGTTAATACCACACGCTGCATGGCTCCTTTTCATTTGGCTAGCATTAATTTTACTATCTCATATATTCCTTGTATCTCCCCTATGAGAGAAATATTATTATAGTTACATCTCATTATAGAATGAGATGAGGAATTCAGGTACTTCAACCAAGAGACCCACTTGGCCTTGGGCCACTCAAATAGTAAGTCGTGGGCCCAACTTCTAGTCACAGAAGTTTCTAAAGCTTATTCTCTGAAGCCCCTTGTTATGCTGCTCATAGGAGACTGGCTGAACGAATAGAAGCAGTAGCCTCCTAAGTTGTGGGGCTGCCCATATTCCCCTACAGACACAGGCACCCCTTCCCCCAGCTGCTGAGAATGTTGGCTGCTGCTAACTCACAGCTGAGTCCTGCCTCCAAAATTCTCCTCCAATGAAGAGAGCTATGTAGCCCAATATCACGCTACCTTCTCAGAGTCTGCCACCCTTCCCCAACTCTCCACCCCAGATGCCAGCATCTGAAATAAAGCAAACTTTCCTTTCCACCAACCTGCCTGTGTACTGGCTTTTGAGCAGCAAGCAGCCAGAACCCCGCCACACACGTTCTTTCAGTAACAGATTTTTGGCGCCCAACGTGGGGTTGGCTACCGCTGGCTCCTGTGCTTTCATGGCACCTGGCTCTCCTGGGTTTTCCAGGGGAGAACTATGGCCATGACAGTGCATAAGCCTGCTGCTAGCCCTGAGCAGGGGGTCTGGGGGACGTTCCTAGCAGCTGCCAAAACCACGTGTTTTGAGGATCCTCCCTGTTTCTCCCCTGCTCAGCACTGGCTGCCAACTTACGCTTTTCTTTGGTGGAATGGAATCCTTTATTTGGGACAAGCTGACAAGCTCCCGTATTCTTGCCTGGAGAATCCCATGGACCAAGGAGCCTGCTGGGCTACAATACATGGCTTAGCAAAGAGTCGGACAGGACTGAAGCAACTTAGCACAACAAGCTTCAAGACCAGGTAAGTCCACCGGAGCGCACCCTTTACCACTTGTAAGTGCTAGTGCTATTTGGGCCTTCTTGCCAGTTGGTCCTGATGCCTGTGTTGTTGAGAACCGTTTTTGAGCACTAGTGCTATTTGGGCATTCTTGGCAGTGGTTCCAATGTGTGTCTGATGTTGAGAATTTGGGGGGACATGAGGTGCTATTTGAGCATTTTTGCCAATTGGTTCTGAGGTCTGTCTGCCACTGAGAACTGTGAGCATGAAATGCTATTTGGGAATTCTTGACAATTGGTTCTAATATCTGTCTACTGTTGAGGACCATTTGTGAGCACTGAGTGTCATTTGGGCATTTTGCCAACTGGTTCTGATGTCTGACTACCATTGAAGTTCATTTGTTTTGGGAAGGTGTTTGTCTGGGACTTCATACCAATCACCCTCAGAGAGGGTTTATGACAGATCTATCATTTGGTGTGTGAGCATGTATTCCATTTATATGGCTGGTACTCTTGTTGCCTTACATAAAATGGGAAATTCGGGTTCCATTCTTTAAGAAAAATTTTATCTGTGAAACTATGACTAAGAAAAAGAAAGATTTTTTTTTTCAGACAATTTATGGCAACAGTATTGTTTAGTTAGTTAAGATGAAACTTGAAATTTTAAAAAAAAAGTTCTTTTTGCTCATGCAGTTAGGGAAAGCTAGCTTGATAAAACACTTTCTTCGAATCCTGAGGAAATAAAAATATGCCTAGGAGAAAACTTAACGTTAACTCTTATCAGGCCCTTGAAATACAAATACAGCCCACTTTGTCTGGGCCATCACCCTTTGGTTGATTAGTAAAAGTTCAAGTCAAAGGAAAAAAAAAAGAGGGAAGCCTTTTAAGATTGAGTATGTAATTTTGGCTATTCTGACTGTTATTCATGAACTGGTAAGTTTAGTTTCAATGCCTAATTCATGAAATGTAAAAAGATGAAACAATGAGATCTCTGTTTGTCTGGATGTTTGTATGTCTCAATATGTGTTTTTGTCTTTGGATAATATTGCTGAGGTTAATATGTAAAGAAGCCCTACTTAATTGGTCTTAAAAAATATACAGCACTTACAAATCACACAAATGTAAATTTACCTACTTTTGTCTTCTTGTAAGACCAAGAGGGAAACTAAAGATGTTTTGGTTTATTAAAGATGCATGTTGTACCACTGAAGAAAAATTATACTATGAAAAAAATGTATAGTTTTAGAGGTTATGGAATATATGCTTAAGTTTACCAATCAGAAACTGCTGGTGTAACATTTCATTTAGTTTTGTTAAAGTTTTAAGGGTTAAAAATTGTGATATGTAAAAATGATAACAGAAACATTTCCATGTATAAAATAAGAAGGATATGTGCTGTTGGTGAAGAAAAAGAATAAAAACAGAGATATTTTTGTTCAAGAAAAAATGATGATAACTGTCCTACAGTTATATGTTTCTGGATAGGGAAATACAGGAAATTTTGTTTGGATCCATAAAATGATAAAAGGTTTATGAAAAAGGAACTTTGAAAAAAGAATTTTCTATATTGCCAGGATTAAGATTTAACTAAATTAATTTAGGTATATGAATGCTTTTATTACTGATTCTAAGATTGAATTTTTTTTTTCCTCTGTTAAGAAAGCAAAGTTCTTCTGGAATATTGATCTGATTTTAGTAACGGAGACTTCTAATGGAAAGTAATTGTTTGTTTCTAATCATATTTTCGACTCTAACAAGACGGAAAATTGTCCAGTAAAGTTGTCACAGAGTCTAACTACTCCTGGTGTGTAGCGCTGCTGGCTTCAAGTTAACCGCTTAAAGCACATGTACAATGGTTGTATGGCAATCAGCTTGTTTAGTCGCACAGTTGTGTCCAGCTCTTTGCTGAACTCTTTGCTGGCTCTTTGCTATGATGGACTACATCACACCAGGGTTTCCTGTTCTTCACTATCTCCTGGAGTTTGCTCAAACTCATGTCCATTGAGTCAATGATACCATCCAACCATCTCATCCTCCATTGCATCTTTCTCCACCTGCCCTAAATGAGTGGGCTCTTCACATTAAGCAGCCAAAGGATTGGAGCTTCAGCTTCAGCATCAGTTCTTCCAATAAATATTCAGGGTTGATTTCCTTTAGGATTGACTGGTTTGATCTCCTTGCTCTCCAAGGGACTTCAAGAGTCTTTTTCAATATCACAGTTCAAAAGCATCAATTCTTTGGCACTCAGTCTTCTTTATGGTCCAACCCTCACATCCATTCTGGAGAAGGAAATGGCAACCCACTCCAGTACTCTTGCCTGGAAAACCCCATGGATGGAGGAGCATGATAGGCTACAGTCCATGGGGTCACAAAGAGTCGGACACGACTGAGCGACGTCACTCACTCCTCACATCCATACATGACTACTGGAAAACCATAGCTTTGACTAGATGGACTTTGTTGGCAAAGTGATGGCTCTGTTTTTTAATACTCTGTCTAGGTTTTACATAACTCTTCTTCCAAGGAGCAAGTGTCTTTTAATTTCATGGCTGCAGTCACTGTCCACAGTTATTTTGAAGCCCAAGATAATACTCTATCACTGTTTCTATTTTTTCCCATCTATTTGCCATAAAGTGATGGAACCGATTGACATGATCTTAGTTTTCTGAATGTTGAGTTTAAGCCAGATTTTTCACTCCTCTTTCACCTTCATCATGAGGCTCTTTAGTTCCTCTATACTTTCTGCCATAAGGGTGGTATCATCTGCATATCTGAGGTTATTGATATTTCTCCCAGAAATCTTGATTCCAGTTTGAACTTCATCCAGCCTGGCATTTTGCATGATGTACTCTGTACAGAAGTTAAATAAGCAGGGTGACAATATACAGCCTTGACATACTCCTTTCCTGATTTGGAACCAGTCTCTTGTTCCATGTCCAGTTCTAACTGTTGCTTCTTGACCTGCATACAGGTTTCTCAGGAGACAGGTAAGGTGGTCTGGTACTTCCATCTCTTGAAGAATTTTCCACAGTTTACTGTGATCTACACAGTCAAAGGCTTTAGCTTAATCAATAAAGCAGAAGTAGATGTTGTGTTGGAGCATGCTTGCTTTTTTGATGATCCAGTGGATGTTGACAATTTGATCTCTGGTTCCTCTGCCTTTTCTAAATCCAGCTTGAACATCTGGAAGTTCTTGGTTCACATACTGTTGAAGCCTCACTTGAAGGATTTTGAGCATTACTTTGCTAGCATGTGAAAGAGTGCAATTGTGTGGTAGTTTGAACATTCCTTGGCATTGCCTTTTTTGGGGATTGGAATGAAAACTGAACTTTTCCAGTCCTATGGCCACTGCTGAGTTTTCCCAAATTGTTGGCATATTGAGTGCCACACTTTAACAGCATCATCTTTTAAGATTTGAAATAGCTCAACTGGAATTCCATCACCTCCACTAGCTTTGTTCGTAGTGATGCTTCCTAAGTCCCACTTGACGTCACAGTCCAGGATGCCTGGCTCTAGGTGAGTGATCACACCATCGTGGTTATCCAGGTCATAACAACCTTTTGTATACAGTTCTTCTGTGTATTCTTGCCACCTCTTCTTAATCTCTTCTGCTTCTGTTAGGTCTGTACCATTTCTGCCCTTTATTGTGCCCATCTTTGCATGAAATGTTCCCTTGGTATCTCTAATTTGACAATTAGGTATAAATGATAAAATGTATGGCTTATAAAGCATTTCCCTATTAACATAGGGAGCTCTGTTATCCCCAGAGCCTGTTCATGATATCTGATTAGTTTTCCCCCAACATGGACAACTAGGCACATATATAAAAAAGAAGCCTAGCACTGAGAGACATGGATGAATCCAGAGCAGGCAAGTGAACCACTCTGGAGACATTGGAAAAATATATTGATTATCAATGCTTTCTGTGAAAGGAATTACAATTAAAAGAGGAAAATGATGGAAGAAATTTTCACATATTGAGGTATGAGAAAGTCATTCTTGCCTATACATGATTTAATTTGAACTTCAGGCTAACCAAAACAGCCTGTTTGTGGCTTAATACATACATTGCACTTTGCTTTAATCATTAAAACAGAATAATACAAAATGCATTTTTATTCTTATCCTCATTATAATGTGTCTAGTAAATTTCAAATGCTGTCCAGGTATGATGAAAGTTTATTGCTTCTCTTATTCTGTACCTGTCCCTCCTCAAGGTTGAGGAGTATCATAGAAAAGCAGGGACTGAAATGGAGTAGGGCCCTATGGCCTTGCTCCCCACCACATCCTCTGCCTACCTTTTTCTGTGGAAAACTTTAGTCAAAGAATAAGTTTAATCAGAGACGTGAGAAATGGGGAAAAAAAAACAAAAACACTCAAAGAAGACCAAATAATAGTAAAAATGTAGTCATTAAGCATAGTCAAGGACCTTTAGTTCTTTTTTCAAGGGCTGTAGATAATATTCTGAGCCATATCCTGTGAGCTGTCTTATAGATACTAAAGCACTAGGTGGAGAAGTTAACTACATGATGACCACACTTTACCCAGGACATGAGCTGTCACAATTCTGACAGTTGGCTGCAAAGAAATGGGAATAAATGGACCCTGGAAATAAAGATTAACTGTACCTAAAACAACCAAGATTATGCTGGTCAGAACAGCAATGACCAATGTGAAGATGACTCAGAGAGATGACTGTGCTCGTTCTGCATGTAGCCCATCTCCCCACACTCTATCTGTGAGAGTTCTCACCCTCTGCTTGTGGGGGGGCAAGAGTCAGCTTTTGGACAAATGTTTGCCACCCTCCCCCACCCCTGGTTGCCAGCATCTGAAATAAAGCAAACTTGCCTTTCCACCAACCTGGCCTGTTTATTGGCTTTTAAGCAGGAAGCAGCCAGACCCCACACACACACTAGGTAACAGATGTTGTCATGGAGAAGAATTGGGCCCTTTCTGATACTTATCCTTTCTGATTACTTCATCCCTCTTTACTTCCATTCTGTCTATCATCATTTTCCTTTAGCCTGATAATCTCCCTTTGGAATTTCCTGTACTGTAGGTTTATTGCTGATTAATTTTCAGTTTTTGTTTCTATTAAAACGCCTTTATCTTCCCTTCTGCAGAATATTTCCATTGACTATAGTATTCTATGTTGGTAATTATTTTTTGGCAGCACTTTGAAGATATTATTCCCTTGTATTCTGCAAAGTCAGCTGTTGTTTCATTGATGCTCTTTGAAGTGATACAACTTTTTTTCTGGTTTCTCCTAAGATTTTATCTTTGTCTTGTTTTCAAGTGTTTTATTGTGTGGAATTCTCTTTGTACTTATCCTGTTGGTTGGTTATATACATTTACATCTGTGGTTTAATATCGTCTATTAATTTTGGAAAAGTTTTAGCCATATCTCTTCCAAGATTTCTTCTGTACCAACCACTGTTCTCTCCTTCAACGATTCCAGATGCAGACATTTTTAACTGCAAGCCATGTTCATCATATTCTCTTCCATCCTTTTGTCTCAGTTACTTCAGTCTGGATATTTTTTCAGACCTATCTTCCAGTTCACTATTTTTTTCACAACTGCATCCAATCTCTTGTTAAAGTCAGATATTAAGTACTTAATTTTATTAATTTTGTTTATTATTTTAAAAATATTTATTTTAGCTTTTAGTTTTAATTTAAATGGAAATTTAAATTCTTCTTATAATCTCTACTTCTCTAGGTAAAAATGTCAACTTGCAATTGAATGTCTTACATATATTACCACAGTAATTTTAAAGATTGTATCTGCTATCTTTAATACCTATATCTCTTTTAAATATGTTAAGTTTTTTATGTTTTTTAATCAATTAGTGTAACTTTTTGCTTTGTTATTTTTCACTGAATCTTGAATATTACATGCAGAAATATCTAGGGATCATTTGAAGATATAATTTATTTCATCATCCAAATATATTTGCTCTGCTTCTGCCAAGAATAAGTCTAAAATCTATTTTCTTAATCCAACAATGAATAAGTGAATAGTGAATTTGAAGCTAGGTAGTTAGAAAAGAAAAAAGGAGTCCAAAATGGTGGTAGCTAAAAGACAAAGAAGGGAAAAGCCTGCAAAAATATAATGAAGGAAGGTGTGAGGACTGGAGTGAGAACCTCAGGTGAAATAAACAGTCCTCCTGGCTAGCCCAATTTCCATAGGGTAGGCTCAGAGGGAGGAGAAAAAACATATAAAAAGAGGAGACAAAATTGAGCCAGGGGCTTCTCTTTGCGTCTTTTGGATAGGCCCACCCTCATGCCTCAAGGATGTTATTTTCCTTTACATTCTAAATAAAACTGAGCTGTAACATGGAGCTGTAACACTGGTCCGTCTGAGGATATTACACAGGGCTGTAACACTGCTCTGCCCTCACTTCAAATTTTTGTTGCAACAAGACAGAACCAAGTAAATTACAAACTCCCCCGACATATATGGTGCCATTTCTCAGATTTAACCTGGCTGAAGCAACCTCAGCTCGGCCCCTTCAAGGCAGAGGCCAAACACAGCAGAAGCCCAACTCAGCAAAAGCTCCTGTGGTGTAAGCTGAACACAAAGAAAACCCCATGCAGTGGAAGTGACAAGAAGACCAGCATGCTGAAAACTGGGACAGTGAAAAACAAACTCAACAGAAAGCTCATGCAGCTCAGTCTCAGAATACCTCTGGTTAAGGTAGGAGGTCCTCGCTCCTATGGCTGGAAGGACATATGCCTAACAAAATCTTAATTCCTTTGCAATCTCTTGTTTCTTGTTTCCTTGAACCCTTCCCCCTGCTCCCCCCCACCTCCATGAACAGGTGAGAAGCAGTGGGTGCAACTGAGGGACTCTGGAAAGGCTACTCTCCAGTGTGTCCTGATGACTCCACTATCCTCTGCACTCTAGTAGCTGTTGCCCAAGTGGATGGGGATTCTTCGGTCCTTAATCTTCTATGCCAAGGATCAGGCCAATGAAAACTGTGAGCACAGTCAGGTATTTAGCAGATTTTATGGCATATTATGAAGGGGATTTCTTTGTATGTTTTCCCAATTGCTTTTTCCTCCCATCCTTCAGCTCCTCTCTGCATTTCTGCCACTGATTACAAACTATTGGGCAGATCATCATCTTTCCATTTCTGAAAGTTGTGTGTGAAACCATTTACCTAAGATTGGGACTCAAAGCCATGTGGCAGGGACTCTGTGCTATGCTTAGTCACTTAGACATATCCAACTGAGACTTGAGCCTGGCCAAAACCCACGGTGCCTGGCTTCAGGACCTAATGAAGCTCAGGCTCTGATGTCTCATTGCAAAGAATTCAGTGAGAGACACAGTGATAGGTAAGAAGTGGATTTGTTCAGATTCAGAGAGAAGCACACTCCACAGGATGTGGAGCCATCACAGAGGGCTCCAGCATCAACCATGGAATGTGGTAGGTTAGTTTTTGCCAGCTGGGTGATTTCATATGCTAATGAGTGGGAGGATAATCCCAACAATTAAGGAACCCCCACTCCTTGGTCTTTTGATAGTGCCTTGGAACTATCATGGCACCTCTGGTGTGTCATTTAACTTGCAGATTGACGATCAAGGTTTAGTTGAATTTGACTTGTCATCTTGGACCCATTTGACTTTAATCAGTTTATGTTATTCCCTTGGGCTATGTCATTCTTTCAAAAAGTGTGCCCTGTCCCCTTCCCGCCTATGTCATGTTCTTTTCCTGAGCCCCATCTGGGCCCACAATGTTGCCTCTATAATCTTCTGGAGGGACAACCAGAAAATAGCTGGCCCTTGGGCGAGAAATACTGTAAAATATCCAATCCCTCTAGATATTCAGGCCTTCATCTTCTGTGTTTCCTACAACATGTGCAACAACAGCATCTCTCAGTGAACCTGCTAGCGCGGGTAACAGGCACACAACATCTGCTAGAAGTCCATCTGCTGGTGGCAGCCCTTCAAGGGCAACTGGTCTTCCAGGGACAATGTTTGCCACTTTGGGAATTAGCCCTGCTGGCCATTCGGGCCCAAAACCTTACCACCCTTCTCCTAAAGTTACAATCATACCCCTAGATCAAATCTCCACTCCACTTTTATGGAACATCTTATTGATTTGTTCCTAAGTCACTTACTAACTCCTACAACCAGGACCCTGCCCCCTTGTCAGAGAAGGCGATGGCACCCCACTCCAGTACTCTTGCCTGGAAAGTCCCATGGATGGAGGAGCCTGGTAGGCTGCAGTCCATGGGGTCTCTAAGAGTTGGACACGACTGAGTGACTTCACTTTCACTTTTCACTTTCATGCATTGGAGAAAGAAATGGCAACCCACTCCAGTGTTCTTGCCTGGAGAATCCCAGGGACGGAGGAGCCTGATGGCCTGCCATCTATGGGGTCGCACAGAGTCAGACACGACTGAAGCGACTTAGCAGTAGCAGCAGCCCCCTTGTAAGCAACACTGCTCCACCCAGCCTATTAATAAAATACTCTTAATGCCCCTAACAGGACCCGCTCCTTAGTCATTACATCTCCTATTACCTAAAGTGGGTCTATGACAATGAAATGTTTACCATTGGAGACACCCTAACCTGCTCTTATGGAGGACTAGGGGAGAAAATCAATGACTTACATTCCCTCAGAGTAGTAAGAGGATAAGGCTTATGGCTGCTTCACCAGGTTCCCAGTCTTACGGCACAGGCTTGGATTGCTTACACCATGGTATCTATTCCCATCCACAGTGGACAAACAAACCAGCAATGAGTTAAGATTACACCCCTTAATCCTATTCAGTACTGGTCCTTGGGGACACCCAACTCCAGTCCTGGGGTCCCAAGAAGTCAACCTGCCTTGACCTGCATAGGTATCTGGTCCCTGGGAGGTTCCCATGCCTCAACCTGCTCAGAGATCCACCAGCCCCGGGTCCCAGGAGGTCTACCTGCCTCGACATGCCTGGAGATTCTATCTCCAGGAGGTTGTCATGCCTTAGCGTGCCTGGGGATCTGCACCCCGACCCAGGGACACCTGGCTCTCAGGTTGCAACAGTACTGGGTAGGATAAGCTTCAGAAAGACTCACTCCTAAGGAAGTCTACCTATGGAAACAGAAGGAAGCCTATTAGTTGTGGGACTGTGCCCAGTCTCAGCAGAACCCCATTGCCTTTCTGAAAGGTCTAAAAGAGGCCCTCCAAAAGTTTACCAATCTGGATTTAGACTCTTATGAGGGACAGGTGATTTTAAAGGACAAATTCCTGTCCCAGTGTGCATCAGACATCAGGATAAATTGACAACAGCTACAGTAGCAGGACCCTGTTTTCTCTTTAGATGAGATGGTCCAGACAGCCACCAATACCTTTTATAACAGAACAGGGGAGGGAGGCAAAGGCCCAGGAAAGGGAGAAAAGGAAAGAGATAAGACATGCCCAGATGCTGGCTGCCCTCCAAGGAAGCCCTTGGCAAACCCTGAGTGTTAAAGAACAAAGCACCAGGCAAATGCCTAATCTGTAAACAGGCAGGACATTGGGCCAAAGAATGTCTAAACCATGACAAGTCTCCTAAAACAGCTTACTACAAATGCCATCAACTGGGACATTAGGCGGCACTCTGCCCTAGCAACCCAAAAGCCTCAAGGTCAAGCGCCAAGCCTTCCCTCACGATGGTTCAACAGGACTGAAGCGGCCCGCTCCAGCCAGCCTGCCTGTTACAGACAACCATCACGGTGCTGGAGCCAAGGGTACACATGGATGTGGCTGGTAGGTCCGAGAATTTCTAAGGGGGCTACCTACTCTGTCCTGACCTCCTGCTCCAGAGTTTTCTTCCCTCAAAACTGTACCATTTTGGCTGCTACAGGAAAAACAATTAACAAAAAGATTCACCTGAGCACTTCTCTGTTGCTGGGATGGACAAATATTTTCCCATGAGTTTCCAGTGGTCCCTGAGTATCCAACTCCCTTATTGGGAAGAGATCTTTTCCTGCCTTTGAAATCTTGCAGCTATTGCAGATTTGATGGAAGATGCTTTAAAACACTCTCTTGGAGGCAAACTAACTATTTTTACCAGCCACCAAGTGGAACAACTCCTAAATGGGAGAGGTCATTTATGGATGTCTGATCAAAGCATCCTCAGATATCAAGTAGTGCTGATGGGAAATTGAGGCATAACTACATCCCCTTGTGAGGTTCTTAACCCAGCTACCCGCCTGCCTTCCCTTGAGGGCTCTCTTCCCTTTCAATCTTGCCTAAAAACCTTGGACCACTGAACAAAACTCCGAGGATTGTCAGAAGATCTTCTGACCAATCCTGAGAAAATCTGGTACACTAATGGAAGCAGCTTTGTCTTGGATGGAAAGAGAAGAGCCGGATATGCAATAGTCTGTAATTTTGAGACCATAAAGACTAAACCTTTGCCACCATGTACTTCAGCTCAATTAGCTGAGCTCATAGCCCTGATTCAAGCTTTAAGGCTGGGAAAAGGAAAAAAGAGTAGCCATTTATACTGACTCCAAGTGTGCCTTTCTGGTGCTACATGCACATGCTGCTATTTGGAAAGAAAGAGGCCACTTGACCACCTGAGGGTCCCCAATCAAATAAGGTGATCAAATCCTTAGGCTCATGGAAGCAATCCATCTGCCCGCTGAGGTTTCAGTCTCCCACCTTAAAGGACACCAAAAAGGGAGCACAGAAGTGGCACGAGGGAACCAAGCAGATTATCAAGTAGCTAAGAGAGCAGCATTACAGAACAATGACCTAATAGGGGTTGCCACCTTAGTTCCACACACTAATTTGCTAGAAATTCTTCATATACTGAGGGTGAGACTCTTAAATCTAAGAGTGAGGGCTTTCAAGATCATATGGGGTAGTTCCAAAAGGAGGGACTCATTTTTATGCCTGGGAATCTCCAATGCAAGTTAATTAACTCCTTACATGCCATCACTCATTTGGGGCGAAGACCCTCCAAAGATTACTAGAAAGGTCCTTCAGAGGAACAGGCTTCCAAACGACTATAAGGCAAGTGTTCTCCTCTTGTCCCAGTTGTCAATTAAACAGCCCCCAAGGAGCTCAAAGACCCCAGCTGGCCCAGCCTGTCCAACGATGTTGGACCTACCCAGGAGAGGACTGGAAGATGGACTTCACACAGATGCCAGTTTCTCAAGGGCATAAATACCTATTAGTCATGATAGATACATTCACAAGATGGATTGAAGGCCTTCCCACCAGACTGAGAAGGCTGAGAAGGTGGTAAAAAAAAAAAAAAAAAAACTTCTCGATGAAATCGTTCTGAGATTAGGTCTGCCCAGGTCATTGCAAAATGACAATGGGGCATCATTTACTTCTAAGGTCCAACCAAGGGGTCTCCAAAGTATTCAGTTCAGTTCAGTTGCTCAGTCGTGTCCGACTCTTTGCGACCCCATGAATCACAGCACACCAGGCCTCCCTGTCCATCACCAACTCCCGGAGTTCACTCAGACTCACATCCATCAAGTCAGTGATGCCATCCAGCCATCTCATCCTCTGTCATCCCCTTCTCCTCCTGCCCCCAATCCCTCCCAGCATCAGAGTCTTTTCCTATGAGTCAACTCTTCGCATTAGGTAGCAGGAGTTTCAGCCTTAGGATCATTTCTTCCAAAGAACACCCAGGGCTGATCTTCAGAATGGACTGGTTGGATCTCCTTGCAGCTCAAGGGACTCTCAAGAGTCTTCTCCAACACCATAGTTCAAAAGCATCAATTCTTCAGCGCTCAGCCTTCTTCACACTCCAACTCTCACATCCGTACATGACCACTGGAAAAACCATAGCCTTGACTAGACGGATCTTTGTTGGCAAAGTAATGTCTCTGCTTTTCAATATGCTATCTAGGTTGGTCATAACTTTTCTTCCAAGGAGTAAGTGTCTGTTAATTTCATGGCTGCAGTCGCTATCTGCAGTGATTTTGGAGCCCCAAAAAATAAAGTCTGACACTGTTTCCACTGTTTCCCCATCTATTTGCCATGAAGTGATGGGACCAGATGCCATGATCTTCATTTTCTGAATGTTGAGCTTTAAGCCAACCTTTTCACTCTCCACTTTCACTTTCATCAAGAGGCTTTTTAGTTCCTCTTCACTTTGAAGTATTGGGCATTACTTATTATCTCCATTGTGCCTGGAGGCCTCAGTCTTCAGGAAAAGTAGAAACAGCCAACCAATTCTTAAAATCAGTGATAAAAAGATAAGCCAGGAGACCTCCCTGGAATGGAAGGAGGCTTTACCAATAGCTCTCCTCCGCACCCATATTGCCCCTAAGGAACAGGTTGGTCTTAGTCCTTATGAGATGTTATATGGGAGACCTTTTGTTTATGTCAATGACCTCTTCCTAGATCCAGAGGCTCAGACCCTCCAGTTTTATACCATGGCCATTGGGCAATTCCAACAGGATATATGTTTGTGGGGTGTCAACCAGGATCCAAAATATTCTAAAGAGTAACCACTGCTCCAGGGACTCAAGTCCTAATTAAAGTCTGGAAATATGGGTCCCCAAAGGCTCAACTCCAGCCCACATAGAAGGGTCCCTACCCTGTAATACTTTCTACCCCCACAGGAGTCAAGGTACCAGGATTCACTACTCACAAGTCAAGTCATGGAAGAAAAGAGAAAAAAAAACACTCAATACACTTGAGAACCCCTGGGAGATCTCAGATACCTATTCAGAACTATAAATGAGTGCCATTCTTATGACCATCCCAAAAATTAAGTTTCTGTATATAAGGTTTCTCAGGATATCGCTAAAGAGCCAACACAGCTTGGCAGGGGTTGTACTCCAAAATAGACAGGAGATAGATCTCCTGATCCCTGAGCAAGGAAGGACTTGAGCCATCTTGAATGAGACGTGTTGTTTCTGGGTGAATACCTCCGACTAAGTTTAAAAAAGTCTCATAGTCCTCAAGAAAAACATTCTAGATTCTACAGGACCTCAAAAAATGAGCTGGAGAGTTCTTGGGGTGGCTACAGTCTCTCAGGGGATCCTTCTGGCAATGGGGAATTTGGAGTTGGCTAATACCCCTACTAATTCCTATTATCACCATATTGATGCTGCTTGTGATTGCTCCATGTATTATCAATTGTCTAACCTATTTTGTCTCTGCCCATGTCAACAAGCTACAACATGCAATGCCAGTTAAATAAGGATATATAAAACTACAGCCAACCATGGAAAATATCACTCAGATTTTTCCAACCACGGAAAATATCACTCAGACAGACAAAGCTATAAGGACTCTGAGGCTTTAGACTAGCAAGAGGGGAAGGCCCAATGCCCCTCGTCATCCCAGTTCAGCAGGAAGTAGCCAGAGATACCTCAATGCCCCTATTCCCAAAGAATTGGGCCTCCTATCTCTTGAGGGGGGAATGTTAGGTGGTTAGAATAGGAAACAGGAGTCCAAAATGGCAGTGGCTAACAGACAAAGAAGGGAAAAGCCCACAAAAATAGAACAAAGGAAGGTCTGATGACCTAAGTGAGGACCTCAGGTAAAACAAACAGCCCTCCTGGCTAGCCCAATTTCCATAGGGTAGGCTCAGAGGGAGGAGAAAAAAACATAAAAAGAGGAGCCAAAATTGAGCCAAGGGCTTCTCTTCTCTTCACATCTTTTGGGTCAGCTCGCCCTTGTCCCTTGAGGCTGGATTTTCCTTTACTTTCTAAATAAAACTGAGCTGTAACACTGGTGTCCAAGGAAATTACACAGGGCTGTAACACTGGCCCACCCATTGCTTCAAATTTTTGTTGTGATGAGACAGAACTGAGGAAACTACAAGCTCCCCGAGTAAGCTAAGGGCTGGCCTTGCAAGAGGGAGTTTATGTTTCTTTTACTCTTGCTTCTAAGGGTAAAACTTCCAACTGAAAGCTTAGTGTACTGGTTTACTAGTACTTCCTGTTGCCCCAGTTCCAGTGTTTGTCCTGCCGCTGCCATGAGGCTGCTAGAAACCCTGCATAGCCTCCCAGCCTCAGTCACTGCTTTCAAATCAGTGAATGCATTGAGGGGGAAAGACAAGAACAAATGTCTGACACATAACCTCCCTGGTCTTCCCTGCTCTTCATGTCTCAGTCTTACTGAGTGTTATTTACCTGGGAATCCTGCAGTTCCCTCAACGAGTCTTTTTTGGTTCATATTTTTCCAACTCTTGTGTTTGTTTTACAATGGTTTAGTAATTTTTCAATTGTTCAAAGAAGCTATACCCACCATTTCTGGAAGCAGAACACATCAAATAGCATATTGCTAAAACATAAAGAAAAAAATTGTTTTAGGGCCCCAAAAAAGCGGAAAGTGTTGTTTAAAGAGACGTGAATATCTTAAGTAGAAGACAAAGTTAGGAAAATCACCTAAAGAAGAAGAAAAGTTTAAGAGATGCAAATGACAATCCTAAAAGACAAATATGCAGAGTACATCATGTGAAATGCCAGGCTGGATGAAGCACAAGCTAGAATCAAGATTGCTGGGAGAAATATCAATAACCTCAGATATGCAGATGACACCACCCTTATGCAGAAGGGTTATCTTTTTATCACTGATTTTAAGAATTGGTTGGCTGTTTCTACTTTTCCTGAAGACTGAGGCCTCCAGGCACAATGGAGATAATAAGTAATGCCCAATACTTCAAAGTGAAGAGGAACTAAAAAGCCTCTTGACAAAAGTGAGAGTGGAGAGTGAAAAAGTTAGCTTAAAACTCAACATTCAGAAAACTAAGATAATGGCATCCGGTCCCATCACTTCATGGGAAATAGATGGGGAAACAATGGAAACAGTGAGAGACTTTATTTCCTTGGGCTCCAAAATCACTGCAGATGGTGACTGCAGTTATGAAATTAAACAACTCTTGCTCCTTAGAAGAAAAGCTATGACCAACCTAGACAGCGTATTAGAAAGCAGAGACATTACTTTGCCAACACAGGTCTATCTATCAAAGTTATGGTTTTTCCAGTGGTCATGTATGGATGTAAGAGTTGGACTATAAAGAAAGCTGAGCACTGAAGGATTGATTCTTTTGAACTGTGGTGTTGGAGAAGGCTGTTGAGAGTCCCTTGAACTGCAAGGAGATCCAACAAGTCCATCCTAAAGGAAATCAGTCCTGAATATTCATTAGAAGAACTGATGCTGAAGCTGAAGCTCCAATCCTCTGGCCACCTGATGCAAAGAACTGACTTACTGGAAAAGACACTGATGCTAGGAAAGATTGAAGATGGGAGGAAAGGAAGACAACAGAGGATGAGATGGTTGGATGGCATCACCGACTCAATGGACATGAGTTTGAGTAAGCTCCAGGAGTTGCTGATGGACAGGGAAGCCTGGTGTTCTTCAGTCCATGGGGTCGCAATGAGTCAGACACTATTGAGTGACTAAACTGAACTGAAAAGACAAATATAAATATTCAACCTATATATGACAGGAATTCCAATATAAGATGAATGGAAGAAAAGAAACAGTTAAAAAGTTAAAAGCTAATCAAGAAAACTCTTATTCAGTGAAAACAACAACAACAACAACAACACGGAGTCTGCAAATCAAAAATTTTAAAGTTCAAAGTTCTGGGAATAATTAATGAGAAAATGTATATTTAAATGTATTCTGATGAAATTCTGAACTTGAAGTTTGGGGAAAACAGAGAAATCTTACATGCATGAAAATAAAAAATGCAGCTTTTGTGACTGGCATGGAAAGAATTGTTATTTTGTCAAGTTATTACTCATTGTTTTCTTACATAAAAGGCTCCAAAATCTAGGTTCATTTGCATTTCTGCAATAACAAAAGCTTATACTTTTAAATTGGCTTCAAAGTACATCGAAAGCTTCTTCCGATAACTCTGCTTGGTGTCAATTTAGTGGCTGTAGTTGGGAGAGCTTTCAACTTCTTTGTTGTCAAGTTCATTGTGGGAAGTTTAGAAATAATGCCTTCATTACCATAATCTATGATGATTTCGTATTGTTCTCAATTTCCTTATCACACTTTGTACTTTCTGTTCATGACCAGGCATCACAGATCCAGGTTCCAAACAAAGATATATACTTAAGATAAATGAGCACATTTGAATATGATATAGGACAAGCAAAATAATAAAGGTAATAACTGAGGCTATTTGTGAAAAGGGACTTCACTTTGGTTGGAAATGGAAGGAAGCAAATTTATATATTTTTTAATGAAAACTGAATAAAGCACAATTTCAGCACGTATTTGAATTAATTTGACTGATGGAGCTGAGTTTTACTTGACTGATAATTAAATTTGGAAAAGAAGCAATGTTCTATAAAGTGGTGAGTTTTATTTTTTTATAAAACAGCTGTATGAACCTCTATTGACTGAGTTAACTATCACACATCCCTGCTCCTCTGTCTGACAGATTTGCAAAAGCCATGGGAGTGAATGACACAAGCATACATTTTCAACACCATGGCAGACCCCACCTTGATTCATCCACATAGCAACCTAATACCACTTGTGTCTTGGAGTACAAAAAATACAAAATTTTCTGTATGCAGTGCATTTTTTTTTTCTAGGTAATTTCTCTCACACATACACTCCACACAGAAGATACACAAAGGACTGGAATTCTGATTCCCTTGTAAATATATATGACACCAAATTTTCAACAATACTTCCCCAAGTCTTCAGATAATCAGCATTCCAGTAAAATAAGCCAGCCTTTACTGGCTAAGATAAATGTAGCAAGGAATATACCAGGAATGTATAATCCAACTTTAAGAACTCTTGCTCTAAATGAACAAAGTGAAAGTCGCTTAGTCGTGTCTGACTCTTTGCAACCACATGAACTATACAGTCCATGGAATTCTCCAGGCCAGAATACTGGAGTGGGTAGCTTTTCCCTTCTCCAGGGGATCTTCCCAACCCAGGGATCGAACCCATCTCCTGCGTTGCAGGCAGATTCTTTATCAGCTGAGTCACAAGGGAAGCCAAATAATTTTTGTTTAAATGGCTAGGAAATAATGCTAAAAATAAAGGCTAAAAAAGAGAAGAGGATTGAAACATGACTGTGTAGGTTTACGAGCTTAATGGACTTCCCTGGTGGCTCAGATGGTAAAGCATCTGCCTACAGTGTGGGACACCCAGGTTCGATCCCTGGGTGGGGAAGATCTGGAAAAGGAAATGGCAACCCACTCCAGTACAATAATCAAGAACAACAATGTTGGAATGAAACTGCTTAGGTTTGCATTTCAGCTGTACAATGAACATTTTCTCATTTTTGTCATTGATCAATAGAGTGAAAGACCTTCCGATATGGTATAAAACATCAAAAATAACCATTAGTACAATAAAAATAGAATGTAGACTTTCCAACTCACCAGAGGCGAAAACAAGCCAACACACTGAGTCCAAATGGGAATTCAGGAAAGAAAAAAAGAGAAACTGGCAAGTCTAAAGAACACAAAAGCATGTCACATGTAAAGCAGAAAGAAGTCTTTTCCTCATTCTCCTCCCACTCCCCCCACCTTCCATTCCTGATTCCTAGAAAATGCCGGTTCCCTTCCTGCTTCTTATCACATATCGCAGCAGAAGAAAAGTCGACATTTGGTATTGCATCTAAAACTAGAGATAGAAACCACGGTGCTCTTAGCACAATAGTGCACAGGACATATGCATTGGAATATGTCTGAGTAATAAGTCTTATTGCTTTTTGGCTTCCCTTCCTACAGAATCCAAAATACAACCACCCCCACACAATCCCAACTCTATCTAAAGTAGAAACAGATGGGACTAAAGAATAATTCCCCTGAGGCTGAGGAGAAAACAGGCCAGTGGTAGCTGGGAGGTGTGAAGAGAAAGCAGAGATCAGAAAAAAAACACGTTTTGAATTTCCTAGTAACTGTGAGAGAGGAAGCTTCATAAAGCAGCACAAGGCTTGAACTTGAAAAGTTGGACATACAAGAAGTAGGACAGAGAAGCCACCCCTAAATTCTACTGGGCTCTGGGTGGGTTGGGGTGTCTGCCTGGAGACCAAAGTGCTATTCTTTGTGTTCCTCTGAATCCTGTGAACATTTAATCATCTAAGAGAGTTAAGAGTAAGGACGTTTAAGTTCCACCCCTCTTGACTACTAGTAAGGGGAAAAAAGAGTATCCTTTTTCATTTACCTGTAGGCCTTTTGCCTTCCTGGTAACCATGTGCCCCAATATTAACACACAGTACATTCTTTGACTACTTATTCGTATGTTCAACAATTTATTAATCAACTACACTGAGTAGGGAGTCTTCCAGTGACTAGGGAAACCAGCTCAGAGTGTCCAGCCCTCTGAGTGTTAAATGGTCTGTTATCCATCTTGTGACTCTCCTTTGGATCAGCTTGACCTGTGCTAAATTCCTGATACTTCTTTTCTGTGTTAGCAACTGTCAGGCAAGTGTATGCTCCTCGGTTTTTGTCTCATCACAACAAAGATTTGGAGTGACGGACATTAAAGCCCCCTCGGCGTGTCACAGCTCTCGGGTCTTGGACAGACCATGTTATAGCTCTCAGGTCTTGAACAGACCATATCAGTGTTACAGTTCAGTGTTACAGCTCTATTTTATTTAGAAGATAACAGGAAAATCCATCTTCGAGGTGTGAGGGCCCGTCGATCCAAAGATGCGAAGAGTAGAATGCCCCAGTGTGAGGGGGAGAGAGAGAGAGAGAGCCCTTTGGCTCCTCTTTTTATATGTTTTTTTCTTCCCCCTGGGCCTGCCCTATGCAAAGTGGGCTTGGCCAGGAGTGCTGTTCTACCTGAAGTCCTCACTCCGGTCCTTGGGCCTTTCTTTGACCTTCCTTTGTTCTATTTTCACGGGCTTTTCCCTTCCTTGTCTTTTAGCCACTGCCATTTTGGACTCCTGTTTTCTATTCTAACTACCTAACAGCAACAAATCAGAAGGCACAATTAACATGACAACAATACCTTGATATCTTAGTTTTCTCCACTTTTATTGCACTCCAATGTCAGGGCAACCAACAGGAAGGGCTTTCTTATATGCGATGTAGTCTGTGGCTCCAATGGTAAGTCTCTGCAGAAAAAGAAGCATCAGTTGTCCCTATGAATCACAGCTTCCAATCCTAGGCACAGCTACAGCTTGCTCTAGAGTTGTTAAATCAAATGTTTTTTGAATCTATGTTATTTTTTAAAATCTATTTGTCATGACTTGATATTTGATATTCTTGTTTGGGTCCTGAAACACAAAGAGAACACTTAATAGAAAAGTTGGAGAAATCTGAATGAAGTCTAGAAGTCAGTTAAAGTGAAGTACCAGTGTTTTGACAAATGAACCATGATGAAAACAGGTATAAGATTTAGGGGAGACTGAGTTTATGGTATACAGGAACTCTCTGCATTATCTTTGTATTTCATTATTCTGTAAATCTAAAATTATTCCCAATTAAAAATTTCTTTTAAAAAATCTCAGACTTCCCTGGTGGCACAGTAGATAGGAATTACCCTGCCAATGTAGGACACATGGTTTTGATCCCTGGTCCAGAAAGATTCCACATGCTATGGAGCAACTAAGTCCCTGCACCACAACTACTGAACCCATGAGGCTAGAGCCTGTGTTCCACAATAAGAGAAGCTACCGCAATGAGAAGCCCAAGCACTACAACTGGAGAGTAGTTCACTCACTGCAACTAGAGAAAAGCCCACACAGCAATGAAGACTCAGTACAGCCAAAAAAATAAATAATTTTTTTAATGGCAGTACAGATATTCAGACTATATAAACCTGTAAAGTTGGCTATTCACTTATTTAATAAATGTTTATTGAGCACCTGTATTAGGCACAGGGGGTACATGAATGACTGACAGCCCTAGTTGTTGCACAGCCATAAAATACTAATAGGAAACCAGTGCTAGGAAAGGCAACTGACAAAATCAATAACTGGTATGGAACCCGCTCCAGATGAATTCCATCTCATTTTTAGAAATATAACAAAAACTTTAAATATATTGCAAATATCCAATGAGATGAAAGTATACCTTTAATTTTTTAAAACTTAGAATTAAAAGAATGAGAAGTAAACAGAAATAAAGATATGTAAATTTTAAAGTTAAGATGTTGGAGATATAAATATAGCAAAAAGAATGGAAAATGCAATAGAGAGGATAAACTTTATAGTGTAGACAGTCAAATTGAGAAATAATAGGTAGGAAGACAGCATTAAGAAACTCACCAAAGTTCAGAGCAGACTCAAATTTATAAAAACATGAAACAAAAATTTAAAATTATTTGTAAGTTTATAATAGAAGGTTATACTCAAAAACTTAAAACAACATTAATGTATGGTAAGGAATATTTAACACATAATTAAAGCATAATTAGGTCCTTGTAGTCAAGTATGAATTAATGAATAGATGGGATTCTAGCTAATAAAACATAAATCTTAAACCATAAGAATAAAACATTTCTTGCAATCCAGCAAACTATACAACCAGAAAAAAATTCCAAATACAAAACACCTAGATATGATGAATAAAATTTAAAGTATAATCTCATTAGTGGCCTCCAGACAATAAAGATAAGATACCAGACTCTGGCTTAGAATAGAGAAAGAAGTACAAAGACTTAGGGAGATAATATTGGATTAAAATCTGAAGGACATCTCTTTTACCAAGATATTAAGGAATACATTGGTGTGGGGAAGACCAACATTCTCTAAAAGCTTTGTGGTGGCTGTTCTCTGTAGACTAGAGATGATGGTGGCAGATGCCATCATAAAATCAGGCTCCCTGGTTTCATTTCCAGATGGATAGAAACCAGGTGGCACTGTTGAATCACTAGAGACTTGCTGTGTGCAATTACCATAATAAGCCAATGAGGTGGGGCAGTAATCAAAGTCTTTTATCCTAAAATGATCTCTGGTGGTAGTTAATTGAGTATGAAAATCCCCAGGAATAAAATAGATAGGCAGCCATTAAAATACTGCTTGATGTGTACAAATGAAAAAAAATCTTAGGTCTAGTGATGGAAACTTGACTATACTGGGGATTTAAAACCACTTGAAAAGTGAAAGTGTTAGTCATTCAAAGTGTTAGTCGCAACTCTTTGGGACCCCATGGACTGTAGCCCGCCAGGCATCTGTCCATGGACTTCTCCAGGCAAGAATACTGGAATGGGCTAGACATTCCCTTCTCCAGGGGATCTTCCTGACCCAGGGATAAAACCTGAGTCTCCCACATTGCAGGCAGATTCTTTACTATGTGAGCTACCAGGGAGGTCCCAAGAATACTGGAGTGGTAGCTTCCATAAGCCTCTTACCCTTATCCATCAGAGGGCAGACAGAATGAGAACCACAATCACAGAAAACAAACCAATCTGATCACATGGACCACAGCCTTGTCTAAATGAATGAAACTATGAGCCATGCAGTGTAGGGCCACCCAAGATGGACAGGTCATGGTGGAGAATTCTGACAAAACATGGTCCACTGGAGAAGGGAATGGCAATTCACTTCAGTATTCTTGCCTTGAAAACCCCATGAACAGTATGAAGTGTCAAAAAGATATGACACTACATCACTGGCTATCACAGAAATTTTTGTTTAGTCACTCAGTCATGTCCAATCCAACTCTCTGCAACCCCATGTACTGCAGCACACCAGGCTTCCCTGTCCTTCACTATCTCCTGGAGTTTCCTCAAACTCGTGTCCATCAAGTCAGTGATGCCATCCAGCCGTCTCATCCTCTGCTGTCCCATTCTCTTCCTGCCCTCAATCTTTCCCAGCATCAGGGTCTTTTCTAATGAGTCAGCTCTTTGCATCAGGTGGCCAGAGGATTGGAGCTTCAGCTTCAGCTTCAGCATCAGCATCAGTTCTTCCAATGAATATTCAGGACTGATTCCCTTTAGGATTGACTAGTTTGATCTCCTTGCAGTCCAAGGGACTCTCAAGAGTCTTCTCCAGCATGACAGTTCAAAGGTATCAATTCTTCAGCACTCAGCCTTCTTTAAGATCCAACTCTCACATTCGTACATGACTACTGGAAAAACCATAGCTTTGACTATAAAGGCCTTTGTCAGCAAAGTAATGTCTCTGTTATTTAATACACTGTCTAGGTTGGTCATGGTTTTCCTTCCAAGGAGCAAGCATCTTTTAATTTCATGGCTGCAGTCACCATCCACAATGAGTTTGGAACCCAAGAAAATAAAGTCTGTCACTGTTTCCATTGTTTCCCCGTATATTTGCCATGAAGTGATGGGACCAGATGCCATGATCTTCATTTTCTAAATGTTGAGTTTTAAGCCAGATTTTTCACTCTCCTCTTTCACCTTCATCAAGAGGTTCTTTAGTTCCTCTTCACTTTCTGCTTAAGGATGATGTCATCTGCATATCTGAGGTTATTGGTATTTCTCCTGGCAATCTTGATTTCAGCTTGAACTTCATCTAGCCTGGCATTTCTCATGATGAATTCTGCATAGAAGTTAAATAAGCAGGGTGACAATATGCAGCTTTGATGTACTCCTCTCCCAATTTTGAACCAGTCTGTTGTTCCATGTCCGGTTCTAACTGTTGCTTCTTGACCTGCATACAAGTTCTCAGGGGAAATTAGTGCTGCCATCAAAGACATGAAAGATGCAGTGGTAACAATTCCTATAATCTCTTTTTAATCCCCTATTTAGTTAGTATAAATTCCAGATATATGCTCAGGAATACCTCTGCATGATGATAAAGATAATCAGGTTATGACACCAGTTGCAGCTGCTATTCCCAGTGTGGTATCATCACTGGAGCACACCATCACAGCCCTTGGCACCTTTCAGGCAGTCACTGATTCAGCAAACATTTATTTTCTATACCAGGTAATAGAGAAAATTAGAAGCGATTCACCCTCACTCTTATACCTCAGGGCTATGTCAGCTCTTGGCTCTTGGTCCCATAATATCCTAGGGGAACCTTGATTGCCTTGATATTCCACAGTGTATCACACTGGTTCATTGTATTGATGTCAGCATGCTAAGTATACCTGGTGATCAGAAAGTAGGAGAAATAGATGCTTTTGAAAGGCCCATGCATGCCAGGCAGAGGAGACATAAAGCTCATGAGAGTTCAGAGACCAGCCACATAGATAAGTTTCTAAAGAAGCAGTGGGCTGTAGCAGGTGAGGATAACTTCTCTTAAGTGAGAAAAGTTGGCTGCACTTGGCACTGCCACTGCAAAGAAAGAGGCACAGCGCTTGATTGAACTTTTTAGACTTTAGAAAGAATGTATAGCTTATTTGGAAGTGCTGTCCCAATCCAATTACAAGGTAATATATAAAGCTGCCACTTTTAAGCTGGCTTCAGAGTAAGAGAAGCCTCAGTGTTGCGTATGAGCTGTGGTTCAAATGGTGCTACAATTTAGGCTTTATGACCAAGCAGATTCAATGACACTGAAGTGCCTCTGGCCAACAGAGGCTCAACAGAAGCACCACAATACAGATCTTAGAATCTGGGGATAAGGACATGCTATGTACTTCCAACAACTATCCTTCATTTGAAAAGTGGCCTTGAACTGGGTCCACTAAAGACATGAGACTCCATGTAACTGTGTCTAGGACTCTCCTTTGCGAAATGACTTATTTGATGTACCAAATTATGAAGTTGAACATGTACAGCAGCATTTCACTCTTAAATTGAAGTGGTACATTCAAGGCCAGGTTCAAGATGGTCCAGACAGCACAACTGAATCACATGAGTTGGTGAATCAGACCCCAGGGCAGTTGCTGCTATTGCCTTTATGCCTCCCCCTCACCAACATCTATGAACTCATAGATATGAGGCTAATGACTAGCTCATAGAGGAGGAAAAAGCACAGGCCTTTTTTAGAGTTAAATCTACAAGGTATTATGTCTCCAGCCAAGAATAATCACTGCTTTATTACAGTCCCACTTCTAGATGTCCATAAATGACAGTAGGAGAGGGAACTTCCCCTGATGAGCAGATCTTCAGGCAATAATTTGTGCTTCACTTTTTGTAGAAGGAGAGGTAGATGGGTACAAATCTAAACTAATCATTGGTCAATGCCTCATGAGTTATCTGGCAAGTCAAGGACCTTAGAAATGTGAAGACTGATGACAGCACGAATTGAGGAAAAAGTAACATGGATGGACGTATTGGCCATGAAAACGCCTTGCTCAGCTCCCTGGCTCCATGGAACATAACCGATGGATTGAGCTATTGCTCTTCCGGATCCACCACCACAGTCCTGTTCAGGCCACCCTTCCCATGTGTTGCACTGAGCCAGTGACTTTGCACAATGGCTTACAGATGCAGACCCATTCCTGCAGACACAGGAATTTTTAAACGAAGTACTTTGGTTCAAGGACTCCCTGTCAGCTAGGCAAACTTTTCTAGAATTGCACTGAGGCCTGATACACTCTGTACACATTGCCCCTTCCTTTTCACTCCTTTTCAGAGATGTCAGAACTGCATTTCCCCATTGCCTCTGCATTTTCCTTCCTTTTTGCCTTTACAGGTATTTCCCCAATAATCTATTGCATGTTGCAGGGGGACTGTATTTTAATATTTTAATATCCAAAGATAACAGGTCAAAATCCTGAAATCTTTGAATGTACCTAATTTGGAAAAGGTTTTTTTGCAACTGTGGTTAAGGATTTTTTATCGAAGAAGAGTATCCTAGATTACCCAGATGGGCCTGAAACTCCATCATAAATTCCCTTAAAGTGAGACTTGACATAAACACAAGTGGAGGGAAAGGCAACAGTGAGAGAGAGATTTGAAGATATGGGTAATGGAAGGCAGCCACCAAAAGCTGGAAGAAGCTGAGAGCAGATGCTCCCCTAGAGCCTCCGGAGGAAGTGTGCTTCTGCCCACAGCTTGATTTCAACCCAGGGAACTGATTCTTGAACTAAGTTCGAGCCTCCAGAACTGTGAAAGAATAGATGTGTGATGTGTGCTGTTTGAATCTATTCAATTGACGGTAATTTGTTAAAGCAGCCACAGGAAATTAATACACATGTCTAATTCTGTCTCAGTGCCCCACTTCTTGAGGATCTGAACTAATACAGATGATACCACTTGTAGTTCAAGAAAAGAGGCAAAGAGCTTTAGGGGTGGGTTCATTCACTGCCCAGTAGCCTAAGATGCTATCATACTGAGTGGTATGTGGGGCCTGGACACTCCTTGGCACAAGGCAGCCCAAGGCTAATGGCTACCTCAGATGACATGAAAGGCATTTAGAATATCAAGAGAAACCATACCTACAAAGCAGCAGAGGTGGTTGGTTACTGATAAATTGTATTGCTAACTGCAAAGGAATAATAAGAAACTGAGCATTGCTAAAAGGCAGTTAAGGGCTAAGTGAGAGAGCCACTGACCTGTTTAATCACTTACAAAGTAGAAAAGAAGACACAGCTGAGCACCAAATTGAAGCTCTGAAAGTTAAGGATGCAGGGCTCCATAGATGATTAAATAGTTGAGGAAGGTCTGGGGTGGAAAACCAGGGTAGCCTGACACAAAGGTCCCTGCGCTAGAAGGTGTAACATATGTAAAGCAATGGGTGCCCCTTTTGGAAGCTGCTCGCACTTCCTCTCCTGGTTACCAGTCTTATGACCAGGGTTAAATCCCAACATAACCTGCACAAGGCCAAGCCAGGTGCAGCAAGGGAGGAAGGAAACTGAGCCCCCCAGGGGCAGCAACACCAGTGGGAGCCAAGAGAATGCATCTGGCATTGGACTTAGAGGGTACTTAACCAAAGTGTCAGAATATGAGACCACATAAACTAGGGATTTATTGATTTGGAACACTTTCACAGGGCATAAGATCTAACAACCTGGCAGGAACTTCAGGGAGTGGATGCATTTGTTACCAGAATGGCTCTTGGAAGTCTGAGAAATTGATGTCCCACGCTAACAGATGGTAAAGAGTACAGGGGCTGAGAGAAGTGATATGCTGGAATAAATGCAAGGCTAGAAAACTCATCAGAGGATTAATGTTCCAGTGGAAGAATGGGACACCGAGCACAGAACCATTCAGCAAGGCCACAAGGCATGCACTGGTCCGGGTGCCAGCATCACTGAGTAGTTTGGTGGTGGCCTTCTCTGCAGTGCAGGCCTGAGTGTGGCAGAGGAGGCCACAGAGTTGGGTTTGTTTCTATCCATAGAGATGAGTGTGGGATGTGGGGCTTAGCAGCAGATGCCAGGAGGCCACAATTATCTGGACAATTGGCAAGGTCAGAGAGGCAGCCCAGGGGCTATGACCAACCAGGAGTTGTTAGTAGAGCTTCATCTCTCTAGAGCAATGTTCCCCAACCTTTTCAGCACCAGTGACTGGCTTCGTGGAAGACAATTTTTCCATAGACCAGGGGTAGGGGGGATGGTTTCAGGATGATTCAGAGCATTATATTTATTGTGTACTTTATTTCTATTATTATTATATCAGTTCCACCTCAGATCATCAGGCATTAGATCCCAGAGGTTAGGCACCCCTATTCTAGAGATATGGTAGACATGCAGTCAATGGTGGTGTTACCCAATGTCTGTTGTTATTGCTGTTCAGTCACTAAGTCATGTCCTACTCTTTGCTACCCCATGGACTGCCGCATGCCAGGCTCCTCTGTCCTTCACTATCTCCCAGAGTTTGCTCAAATTTGTGTCCATTGAGTCAGTGATGCTACCTAATTGTTTTGTCCTCTGCCACTTCCTTCTCCTTTTGCCTTCAATCTTTCTCAGTATCAGAGTCTTTTCCAATGAGTCAGCTCTTCACATTAGGCGGCCAAAGTACTAGAGCTTCAGCCTCAGCCAGTCCTTCCAATGAATATTCAGAACTGATTTCCTTTCAGATTGACTGATTTGATCTCCTTGCTGTCCCAGGGACTCTTCTCCAGCACCATAACAATCAGTTCTTTGGTGCTCAATCTTCTTTATGGTCCAACTCTCATGTAACTACATGACTACTGGAAAAACCATAGCTTTGACATACAGAACTTAGTTGGCAAAGTGATATCTCTGCTTTTTAATACAGACAGTCAGTCATAGCTTTCCTTCCAAGGAGCAAGAGTCTTTTAATTTCATGGCTGCAGTCACCATCCACAGTGATTTTAGAGCCCAGGAAAATAAAATCTGTCACTGCTTCCACTTTTCTCCTTCTATTTGCCATGAAGTAATGGGACCAGCTGCCATGATCTTAGTTTTCTTTAACGTGAGTTTCAATCTCTAAAAAGGCAAGAGCAGGAAGAGCAGGATGGTCTCAACAATAAAAAGACACAATCTTAGTCCATAAATCTTAGTGAGTTCTCAGATCCAGAAAACATTAATTGAAGAGATGGGCTATATAGATCTCACTTTCATTTAAAGAAACTGAGGTACTGGCAAGGCAAACAGCTGGCCAAGATCACACAGCTAGTGTGTCAAGGAATAAGCTCAGGAAAATATAACTGCAAACTCAGGACTAAATGTTAATATGTGAAGACATCAATAAAGTAGATGAATACTCACAAAAATGTGCAAAGGAATACAAGTGATAAACGTGGCAAAATTTTAGTAAACAAAGAACATAAAACAATGTACTATCATATTAAACTTGATTAATAAGGATTTTAAATAATATGCTGAGCTAAAATTCAGGAATATATAAACTGGCACATTATTTCTGGAAGTAATTTTCACTAAAACACCTACATTTGGGGAATTTTTTGACCCATAAATGGTACACTTAGGAATTTATTATATACAAATCATTAAACATTTGCATAAGAGTTCATTTACAGAGGCAATGATTAGCATAAAATATAACAGGAAAATTAGAAAAAAAAATACCCTAATGTCTTAAAAAAAGATTGATAGGAACATTATATAATCATCTAATATAATACTATAAACCATTAAAAATCATAATATTAGATAATATTCAATGCCATAGAAATGTCCACAAAGCATTTTTAGATGTGAAATGGTGAATTAAAAAGAATTTTTATATTACTGTGTAAGAGTTCTTATCCAAAGATTAAGTGAAAATTTAATATTCATATAATGGGGGGATAGACCTCAGAGATCAATTATAGCAACAGTCTCATTTTCTGATGAATCTACTAAAGCACATAGAAGTTAATATTTTAAAGTATAAACAAAACAAATAGACTGAGAGAAATTTTCTATCCAAAAATGTGCATGTGTGTTTGTGTGTATATGTGTACATGAAAGAATTATAAGAGTTCATGTCACAATGTCACTGGTGCCTGTCTACCTGTAGTGCAAATAATTATTTAATGTATTAAGTTTTCTCTATTTCCATTACTTTTGCAATGAACATGTATGAAAAACCAAGAAATGTTATTTGTTTAATTTGTTCAATAAATTAGCATGCAATTAAAAGCCCTCTGTTCCAACATCTCAAGATTTGCCTGTACATACCTAACAATTCTCAGGTGGCATTCATTAGCATTCACATAAATCCTTTAAGCTCAAAATTACCTTAGTTAGGATGCAATCTAATTTTATTTTTAAGATCTGAAACAATAATCCCATTGCTTGAGTATAGAACTAAATTATATGAATACTGATAAGTATGTGAGTAAATACAAATATTGATATCAGTTATTTTACTGAATTAATATGGAATTTTTAGCTTTATATCTAATTGTTATTTTACTTCTCAATAAATAAACCTAAGCTAAAATTAGGTCACAGAAGTACTATAGTTTTTATAATTAGTACTATAATAAGTATACATTTTAAATTTTCCTCCTTACATTGTATCTATTATGAGCACAGATTTCCAGTTTTGCCCAGTGGCATTTACTGTTTAATTCTCTTTACCACCATCATCAGTAAACATCATCATCGCCCACTGCAATTTTACTGTGCTGACACAGAAAAACCAGCACCACTGTCCACCTCTCATATTATATATGCTCAGATCCATTAGTGCTCTCCTGACACTTTACCACAATCAGAAGCCTTTGTGCACCTAATAACCGGACTACCCTGACATATCAAGGATCTCAGGGTAACAGAGGACTTAAGGCCCTCAGAACTTTGGAAAATGAGGCCATGGTTTATCCAGTGTTAGGTTTAACAAGTACAGGCAGGTATGAATGGTAGGAGATGGTAGAATGAGTAATGGTTCTACATCTCTGGTACTTGAGAATTTAAGAACTGAGACCTCAGAAAAGAAAGACATGTAGTAAAGAACATGGAAGACAGAAAGGAGCCCAGGGACATCGCTTCTAATCCAGACTCTGTGTATGTGTGTGTGTTAGTTGCTGAGTTATGTGCAACTCTTTGTGATCTCATGGACCATAGCCCACCAGTCTCCTCTGTCCATGGGATTCTCCAGACAAGAATACTGCAGTGGGTTGCCATTGCCTTTTCCAGGGGATCTTCCTAACCCAGGTCTCCTGTATTGCAGGTGGATTCTTTACCGTCTGAGCCACCAGGGAAGCTTATAGGCATTCTAAAAGACTACAGTGGTTTTACCTCTGGGGTTAGTCATCAGGCCAATTTAATTCAGAGATAAAGAGGACACTTGTCAAAAAAAAAAAAATTCTAACCATTCATGCCTAAAATTATTTTACAGACACAAAGAAAGTCTTTATTCCCCAAAGAGAGAAACACAATAAAATACTAATACCAGGAAGAGTTCTTCTGAAGAGTAAGTGGAAATTTTAATTGTATACAGATTAAGAAAATTCTAGGGCTGGACCTGAGAGATCAATTACAGCAACATTCTCATTTTATGATGAGCCCACTGAAACCCAGAAAGCTATATTATAAACAGTGTAAGTAGATTGTGTGATAATTTTCTAAATCCCAAAACACTAGAATGAGAAGTGAGCCTAAAATTTTAGAGACATTGTTTTAGGACAAAAATAAATGCAAATTTTCTGCACTTATATGTTAGCTTAATTAAACCTGTAGCCTTGCAAATGTCATTGAAAAACAAGGGTTCAGATAACTATAACATGGTAGACCACAGTAGATTATCAGGGAAATTTGGTGCTATGCAGACTGATATTATGACATAGTCTGGACAAGAGTTAAAAGGACCCACTGTATAGTCCTTGACAAAATAATGGACCTTTTAGGAACTCCTCTAGTACTTTGAGTGTAAGATAGAGGGATTGATCTTCAATGATCAAATTCCACAAAATTCTATGAAAGTCACACTTTCTGCAAATTTCTTGGGGTCTTTGTCCACAAATACTTGATTGTCTACCGCTTTGATCTTATCCGCTGAGAACCTCTATGATTCTTGCAAAAACAACAAAACATAGATCATTCAATCAATGAATCAATACTATTACTTTTATCATAATTGCCTTAGATCTCATATGGAAGACCCTAAAATGAGGCATACTGCAAATATCTGCTGCCCACTTAAATACTATAGAGTGATAAAAATCTAATAAAAATGATGAAATGTGTCCCACAAGAGGCAGCAGCAAAAATACAATAACCATTTATCCCCATGAATGATGAGTTTATAAATTACAGATCTGTTCTGGCAATGCCTATGAAAATTTTTATAACTAAAGATTAAAAAACAAAAAATTTTTTAAAATTCCCTCTGTTCAGTTCAGTTCAGTTCAGCCACTCAGTCGTGTCCAACTCTTTGCGACCCCATGAATTGCAACATGCCAGGCCTCCCTGTCCATCACCATCTCCTGGAGTTCACTCAAACTCATGTCCATCGAGTCAGTAATGCCATCCAGCCATCTCATCCTCTGTCATCCCCTTCTCCTCCTGCCCCCAATCCCTCCCAGCATCAGAGTATTTTCCAATGAGTCAACGCTTCGCATGAGGTGGCCAAAGTACTAGAGTTTCAGCTTCAGCATCAGTCCTTCCAAAGAACACCCAGGGCTGATCTCCTTTAGAATGGACTGGTTGGATCTCCTTGCAGTCCAAGGGGCTCTCAAAAGTTTTCTCCAACACCACAGTTCAAAAGCATCAATTCTTTGGTGCTCAGCTTTCTTCACAATCCAACTCTCACATCCATACATGACCACTGGAAAAACCATAGCCTTGACTACATGGACCTTTGTTGGCAAAGTAACATATCTGCTTTTTAATATGCTGTCTAGGTTGGTCATAAACTTTCTTCCCTCTATAATTATAACCAATTCAAAAGGCTTCTAATCAACACTGATCAACTACAAGCAAGGTTCTGTGTGCTGGCTCTTTAAATACCTACTCAGTTAAAATATTATTTTAACAAACAAATCATAACTTCTGCTTATATTTTATAACCATAGTAGTGTGCTCAGTTGTATCTGACTCTTTGCGACTCCATGGGCTGTAGCCCGCCAGGCTCCTCTGTCTATGTAATTTCCAGGCAAGAATATTGGAGTGGGTTGCCATTTCCTACTCCAACTTTATAACCATATCAGGACTTATAAGATGATTTTTAATTCTTCCCTTGAGCCTCCATGACAAAATTGTTTTAAAATGGTTTTCAGAGACCTGACCTTGCCAAATGTTCCACTGTTCCTTCTTCACCCCTTTCTAACAATCAGGGAGACTCAAAGTAAAATGGTTGGTGAATATTAACTTCCCACTTCAGAAAAAAAGAGCATACAAATGTTAAACTCTGATCCACAGGTTAAGTTTAGGTCTAAAAGGAAAAGAATTTTTTTCGAAGAATATTGGCAAGAAAAACACCTAATCTTATACCATTTATTCAAAGAGTGAGTATTATTCATTAAAATACTTAACTGAAAAAAATTGAAGAAATTCTAAGGGTTTTAAAAAAAACCAAATTATTTCAAGTTTAAAAAAAAAAGTGAATGGGATTCTCTCTTGTTAATATATCCAGCAATATTAGGGTCTCAAGAACATTAATTTCCATCAAACACCTGGTCTCTCTGAAAACTGGTACATTCCCACACATTTATCAAGAAACAGTTCCGATTTCTCAGCTTTCCTCATTTACAGTTTCAAGGAAAGACCCTGACATCGATTTTTGCACATGACTCTGATTGAGTCCAGCGGGAATCCTACACGCAATTCGGTAGTACAAAATGACCCCTCACCTAGCAGACTATGCCCCTGTTACATATTTTATAGTTTCCAATTCCCAACTTTTTATTTTCTAAATCAGTTGCTCAGCTCTTCTGAGATTTCTCCCTATATTCTCTAACATTTTAAAGCACAGAGTTTAAAATTTGAGAAAATCATTTTTAGTTTAATATTGACTTAATATCTTTAGCACACAGTCATTATGGCCTCAGGTGCCTAGAAGTTCTAAACAGTGTTACTGGCACTGAATTTCCAACAGAAAAATTATAAATTATAATAGTCTTAAGATTAATACAGTTTATAGCAAGTATTAATAAGAGCAAGTAGTTGTATACTTTTATTCTGTTGCCGACAGGAATAAACATAATTTGTTCTTTCCACAAGAATTTTTCATTTAGGAGGGGTGCTACTTCAAGTAACAAAATATGTGAATGAAAGGGGATTTAACATTAAAGATATTTTAGTAAATCACTTATCCAGACTTTTTAAGTTTTAGAACTGGTTACTTTAGCTGCCCAGAAATTATCAGGACCCTGGGTGGATTTCCCTGCTACTTTGTTGGCTCTACCCTCATGGTCACAAAATGACTATAACACCTCCAAGCTTCTCAGACTATATCTCCTAGGGCATGAAAGAGGAATGTGGGCTTCAGTTTACAGTTTATTCCTTGGAGGGAGGAGACATTAGTGGAATTCCACCTTATCTGCTCACATTTCAGCCATATAGCTGAAGAAAATCAAGGTTTGGTTCACAATGAAGTGAAGTCAGTAGTGTCTACATCTGGAACTCCTTGCTCGACCGTAGCAGAAGCCACATTTATTGGATATTTTGTGTGACCACTTTTGGGATAGCTACATATGTACAGAAAGTTCCCAACAAATATCCACAGTAGGTATGAGAAGGAGGGTGGGGCCCTGGCACTCAACATGTTTTTCTCCAAAATAACTCCATTTTTAAAAAAGGCACCATAGTCAGAGATGTTGAGATGACTTAGGGAATACCTCAAAAACATCTTATTATCTTCACTTTATCATTAAACCTAGCTCAGTTGGTAAAGAATCTGCCTGCAATGCAGGAGACCTTGGTTCAATTTCTGGGTCGAGACGGTCCTCTGGAGAAGGAATAGGCTACCCACTCCAGTATTCTTGGGCTTCCCTTGTGGCTCAGGTGGCAAAGAATCCACCTGCAATGCAGGTGACCTGGGTTTGATCCCAGGTTTGGGAAGATTCCTGAGGGGAAAGGCTACTCACTCCAGTATTCTGACTTGGATAATTCCATGGACGATATCCATGGGATCGCAGAGTCAAACACAACTGAGCGACCTGCACTTTCACTTTACCATTAACTCTACTATCAGTATATATTTTATTTAACTATACACTGACTCACTATAATACCAATGGTATAGACTTTAATATTCAATATTCTTACAATGAGTGAATTTTCTAATATGTGCGTTCAGTTCAGTTCAGTCACTCGGTCGCATCCAACTCTTTGTGACCCCATGGACCGCAGCACACCAGGCTTCCCTGTCCATTACCAACTCCCGGAGTCCACTCAAACTCATGTCCACTGAGGTGGTGATGCCATCCAACCATCTCATCCTCTGTCATCCCCTTCTCCTGCCCTCAATCTTTCCCAGCATCAGGGTCTTTTCAAATGAGTCCATTCTTTGCATCAGGTGGCCAAAGTATTGGAGTTTCAGCTTTAGCATCAGTCCTTTCAATAAATATTCAAGATTGATTTTCCTTAGGATGGACTGGTTGGATCACCTTACAGTCCAAGGGACTCCCAAGAGTCATATCCAACATCACAGTTCAAACGCATCAACTCTTCGGTGCTCAGCTTTTTCCATACATGACCACTGGAACAATAGCTTTGACTAGATGGACCTTTGTTGGCAACATAATGTCTCTGCTTTTGAATATGCTGTCTAAGTTGATCATAACTTTTCTTTCAAGGAGCAAGAATCTTTTAATTTCATGGCTGGGGTCACTATCTGCAGTGATTTTTCAGTTCAGTTCAGTCTCTCAGTCGTGTCCAACTCTTTGCGACCCCATGAATCACAGCACGCCAGGCCTCCCTGTCCATCACCAGCTCCCGGAGTCCACTCAGACTCACGTCCATCGAGTCAGTGATGCCATCCAGCCATCTCATCCTCTGTCAGCCCCTTCTCCTTCTGCCCCCAATCCCTCCCAGCATCAGAGTCTTTTCCAATGAGTCAACTCTTCGCATGAGGTGGCCAAAGTACTGGAGTTTCAGCTTTAGCATCATTCCTTCCAAAGAAATCCCAGGGCTGATCTCCTTCAGAATGGACTGGTTGGATCTCCTTACAGTCCAAGGGACTCTCAAGAGTCTTCTCCAACACCACAGCCCCCAAAATAAAGTCTGTCACTGTTTCTACTGTTTCCCCATCTATTTGCCATGAAGTGATAGGACCAGATGCCATGATCTTAGGTTTCTGAATGTTGAGCTTTAAGCCAACTTTTTCACTCTCCTCTTTCACTTTCATCATGAGGCTCTTTAGTTCTTCTTTGCTTTCTGCCATAAGAGTACATTGTGTCTTAATAAAACTGTACCACCACTGCCCGCCTTGCACCCCCCACCCCACCACCAATAAAAGGTAGTGTGGCTTCTGCATTGGTGCACTCTCTTGGAATATTTGCCCTTGGAACCTACCATTATGTAATGAGGAAAACTCAGGACTGATGAACAGGATCCATAGAGATGCTCCAACCAAAACCACAGTAGACACTCATTTGACAGCTAACATCACCTGCCAAACAGGAGATTGAGCAAGCCTCTAAACGATTCCAGCTTCAGGTAAGGCTTCAGAGATCAAGGAGCAGAAACAAGCCATCCCTTTTGTGTCCTCTCTGAATTCCTGACCCACAGGAAGCATGAGAAATAATAAGTGATGGTTGTTGTTTTAGGCCACATAGTTTTGGAGTAATTTATTATATCAATTGATAACTGACACTAATGAAATAGCAACACAAATTTAAAATGAAATGTAAAAATGTAAAATAAAAAGATCTCAGGAATAGTAAGTATATAATTAGGATATGAATTTATTTCTTATAATGAATCCACAAAAAAATCAGGAAATCAGGAAATGCTTATAGCTGTGATATGCTAAATTGAAAGGCAAACCATTCAATACCACGGTAACCCAAGCCTATGCCCCAACCAGTAATGCTGAAGAAGCTGAATGGTTCTATGAAGACCTACAAGGCCTTTTAGAACTAACACCCAAAAAAGATGTCCTTTTCATTATAGGAGACTGGAATGCAAAAGTAGGAAGTCAAGAAACACCTGGAGTAACAGGCAAATTTGGCCTTGGAGTACAGAATGAAGCAGGGCAAGGCTAATAGAGTTTTGCTAAGAGAACACACTGGTCATAGCAAATACCCACTTCCAACAACACAAGAGAAGACTCTACGCATGGATATCACCAGATGGTCAACACTGAAATCAGATTGATTATATTCTTTGCAGCCAAAGATGGAGAAGCTCTATACAGTCAGCAAAAACAAGACTGGGAGCTGACTGCGGCTCAGATCATAAACTCCTTATTGCCAAATTCAGACTGAAATTGAAGAAAGTAGGGAAAACCACTAGACCATTCAGGTATGACCTAAATCAAATCCATTATGATTATACAGTGGAAATGAGAAATAGATTTAAGGGCCTAAATCTGATAGATAGAGTGCCAGATGAACTATGGACTGAGGTTCATGACATTGTACATGACACAGGGATCAAGACCATCCCCATGGAAAAGAAATGCAAAAAAGCAAAATGGCTGTCTGGAGAGGCCTTACAAATAGCTGTGAAAAGAAGAGAAGTGAAAAGCAAAGAAGAAAAGGAAAGATATAAGCATCTGACTGCAGAGTTCCAAAGAATAGCAAGGAGAGATAAGAAAGCCTTCCTCAGTGATCAATGCAAAGAAATAGAAGAAAACAATAGAATGGGAAAGACTAAAGATCTCTTCAAGAAAATTAGAGATACCAAGGGAACATATCATGCAAAGATGGACTCAATAAAGGACAGAAATGGTATGGACCTAACAGAAGCAGAAGATACTAAGAAGAGGTGGCAAGAATACACAGAAGAACTGTACAAAAAAGATCTTCACGACCCAGATAATCACGATGGTGTGATCACTGACCTAGAGCCAGACATCCTGGAATGTGAAATCACGTGGGCCTTAGAAAGCATCACTACGAACAAAGCTAGTGGAGGTGATAGAATTCCAGTTGAGCTATTTCAAATCCTGAAAGATGATGCTGTGAAAGTGCTGCACTCAATATGCCAGCAAATTTGGAAAACTCAGCAGTGGCCACAGGACTGGAAAAGGTCAGTTTTTATTCCAATCCCAAAGGAAGGCAATGCCAAAGAATGCTCAAACTACCACACAATTGCACTCATCTCACACGCTAGTAAAGTAATGCTCAAAATTCTCCAAGCCAGGCTTCAGTAATACATGAACCATGAACTTCCAATGTTCAAGCTGGTTTTAGAAAAGGCAGAGGAACCAGAGATCAAATTGCCAACATCTGCTGGATCATGGAAAAAGCAAGAGAGTTCCAGAAAAACATCTACTTCTGCTTTATTGACTATGCCAAAGCCTTTGACTGTGTGGATCACAATAAACTGTGGAAAATTCTGAAAGAGATGGGAATACCAGACCACCTGACCTGCCTCTTGAGAAATTTGTATGCAGGTCAGGAAGCAACAGTTAGAACTGGACATGGAACAACAGACTGGTTCCAAATAGGAAAAGGAGTATGTCAAGGCTGCATATTGTCACCCTGCTTATTTTTCTTATATGCAGAGTACATCATGAGAAACGCTGGACTGGAAGAAGCACAAGCTGGAAACAAGATTGCCGGGAGAAATATCAATAACCTCAGATATGCAGATGACACCACCCTTATGGTAGAAAGTGAAGAGGAACTAAAAAGCCTCTTGATGAAAGTGAAAGAGGAGAGTGAGACAGTTGGCTTAAAGCTCAACATTCAGAAAACGAAGATCATGGCATCTGGTCCCATCACTTCATGGCAAATAGATGGGGAAACAGTGGCAACAGTGTCAGATTTTATTTTTTGGGCTCCAAAATCACTGCAGATGGTGAATGCAGCCATGAACAGCCTTCAGAATGGGAGAAAATAATAGCAAATGAAGCAACTGACAAACAACTAATCTCGAAAATATACAAGCCACTCCTACAGCTCAACTCCAGAAAAATAAATGACCCAATCAAAAAATGGGCCAAAGAACTAAATAGACACTTCTCCAAAGAAGACATACAGATGGCTAACAAACACATGAAAAGATGCTCAACATCACTCATTATCAGAGAAATGCAAATCAAAACCACTATGAGGTACCATTTCACGCCAGTCAGAATGGCTGCGATCCAAAAGTCTACAAACAATAAATGCTGGAGAGGGTGTGGAGAAAAGGGAACCCTCTTACACTGTTGGTGGGAATGCAAACTAGTACAGCCACTATGGAGAACAGTGTGGAGATTCCTTAAAAAATTGGAAATAGAACTGCCTTATGATCCAGCAATCCCACTGCTGGGCATACATACTGAGGAAACCAGAATTGAAAGAGACACATGTACCCCAATGTTCATCACAGCACTGTTTATAATAGCCAGGACATGGAAGCAACCTAGATGTCCATCAGCAGATGAATGGATAAGAAAGCTGTGGTACATATACACAATGGAGTATTACTCAGCCATTAAAAAGAATACATTTGAATCAGTTCTAATGAGGTGGATGAAACTGGAGCCTATTGTACAGAGTGAAGTAAGCCAGAAAGAAAAACACGAATACAGTATACTAAAGCATATATATGGAATTTAGAAAGATGGTAACAATAACCCTGTGTACGAGACAGCAAAAGAGACACAGATGCATAGAACAGTCTTTTGGGCTCTGTGGGAGAGGGAGAAGGTGGGATGATTTGGGAGAATAGCATTGAAATACGTATAATATCATATATGGAACGAGTCGCCAGTCCAGGTTCGATGCACGATACTGGATGCTTGGGGCTGGTGCACTGGGACAACCCAGAGGGATTGTATGGGGAGGGGGAGGGAGGAGGGTTCAGGATGGGGAACACATGTATACCTGTGGCAGATTCACTTCAATATTTGGCAAAACCAATACAATATTGTAAAGTTTAAAAATAAAATAAAATTAAAAAATAAAAAAATAAAAGACCTTACTCCTTGGAAGGAAAGTTATGACCAACCTAGATAGCATATTCAAAAGCAGAGACATTACTTTGCCAACATATGTCTGTCTAGTCAAGGCTATGGTTTTTCCTGTGGTCATGTATGGATGTGAGAGTTGGACTGTCAAGAAAGCTGAGCTCCAAAGAATTGATGCTTTTGAACTGTGGTGTTGGAGAAGACTCTTGAGAGTCCCTTGGACTGCAAGGAGATCCAACCAGTCCATTCGGAAGGAGATCAGCCCTGGGATTTCTTTGGAAGGAATGATGCTAAAGCTGAAACTCCAGTACTTTGGCCACCTCATGCGAAGAGTTGACTCATTGGAAAAGACTCTGATGCTGGGAGGGATTGGGGGCAGGAGGAGAAGGGGCTGACAGAGGATAAGATGGCTGGATGGCATCACCGACTCGATGGACATGAGTTTGAGTGGACTCCGGGAGTTGGTGATGGACAGGGAGGCCTGGCATGCTGCGATTCTAGGGGTGACAAAGAGTCAGACACGACTGAGCAACTGAACTGAACTGAACTACAATCACTAAAGTGGGGGGCTTCCCTGGTAGTCCAGTGGTTAAGACTCCTCACTTCCAATGCAGGGCGCTCAGGTTCTATCCCTGGTTGGGAAAATAAGAGCAGCTTGTTTCAAGACACAGCTAGAAAAGTAATTAATTAATTAATTAATTAAAAATCACCTTAATAATAATAAATAAAGTGACTTTGTTAGAGCGAATGGGAGGGTAGCCATGGGCATAGACTGGTTAGATAAATCTCCCAGCTTGGGAGTCCCTCTCTGCCACAGTTATTTATGAAACCTCGAACACCCAGGTGGCACTAGTGGTAAAGAACCCACCTGTTAATGCAGGAGACATAAGAGAAGAGAGTTTGAATACTGGAAGATCCCTGGAGGAGGGCATGGCAGTCCACTCCACTATTCTTGATTAGAGAATCCCATGGACAGAAGAGCCTGGCAGGGACAGAAGAGCCCATAGGATTGCAAAGAGTCAGACACAACTGAAGCAATTTCACACACACATATACACAATACACACACACAACCTTGAACAAATAACCTTTATGAGTCTGTTTTCTTAAATGAAAAAGATGTGTTTGGGAGAATTAAATGAGACGATTCATGTTAAATACTTAGCCTAAGGCCTGACCTGGTTAGTGCTGTAGCTACCATGAAATACTTGGAGAGCAACAGCCTGGCCCTAAATTATCTCCATTTATAAAGCTGCTGCTTAACCCATAGATTTTAGAGAGATAGAAATCGTAAGTCCTTTCTATGAATATGCTATCTGTGAAGTTAAAGCATCTTCTTTCACATTTTCTAATTCCTAATTAATTGCTCAAAATCACTTGTTGAAATAATCATAGAATCAAGAAGTGCAGTTGCTGCTAAACAGATGAAGAATGAGATTTCCATTTATTATTTTATGGAATTTATGGAATTTGATGGTAGTAAATATTATTTCAGATGATGCCTTCCTTGCTGGAGAGGCAATATCACCTTGCCATTTTTGCATGACTATCAGATGATGGCTTTTTCTACATGCTATTTGCTATTTTAGAGAACAAGAGAAGTCAGGAGTCAAAAAAGAAAAATGATCTAAAATATAGGGATGGAAGAAGAAATTTGGCTCTTATTCTTCCGTTTCAGTTATTGTATATCTGTGGTCTAAGCTCAGTAAGCCAGCAGGTTACTAAACAGCTTTAAGCAGCCATGGCCTGCTACTGATGGCCAGAGAGGATCCTAGGAATTTGATTCATCTTATACCAACATCTTCAGTTGCACTTCCCTGAATGATTTGAGATGTGAACAAAAAGGGAGGTTGACTTCTAGTAAGAAACAAGCACACATTTGGAACTGTGCATTTTCACTATATCATTCTGCTACTTTAAGGGCATCAGCAAAGAATGCCATTTGAGGACATTTATAAAATAAAGAGCATCTTTCCAAGATTTAATGCAGATTCTTATCTGTGTCTTACCTGTCTTGCTGTTCCTAGCACATTACGTGATTCCTAGATCACAAGAGGCACTCAATAAAGGTCGGCTGAACTGAATTTAAGTACCAGGTCAGAAAGTAGTCTCAAAACCTTCAGAAGAATACTCTACAGGCCATTGAGCATAAAGAAGTGATGTTTCTCCCCCAAGCACAATAAAGCTTCACTATACCTTCTGTTGTACTTTTCTCTCTCCCTCCAGGCCTTTTCCAGCTAAGATGGCACAGTGTAGCTTGGTGTGTGCATGTTCAGTTGCTCAGTTGTGTCCAACTCTTTGCAACCCTGTGGACTGTAGTTAACCAGGTTCCTCTGTCCACAGAATTTCCCAGGCAAGAATACTGGAACAGGCTGCCATTTTCTCCTCCAGGGGATATTCCTAATCCAGGGACTGAATCCATGTCTCCGTATTGCAGGTGGATTCTTTACTGTTGATCCACCAGGAAAGCCCATAGCATGGTAGATTAGTGGAAAATCTCCAAAGCATGTTGGTCAAGTTCAAATCCCAGCTCTGCCACTTTTCTAGATGTGTTATCTTGCGCAAGGTTACTTAACTTCTCAGCACCTTAGTACATCATTTGCAGATGAAGAATAACAATGCCTACCTGTTGGGGTTATTGTAAGGAATAAACCCATAAGAATTTGCCAAGTAAACAGATTGAAGTAAGCATAGGCTAAACAGCCAATAAATGACAATTGTAATGATAGGCATCTGATCTGTTATTGTCCGAGGCATGCAGCCCAGGCAAGATCTTAGTTCCCCTTTCCCTTGCCACCCTGGTTAAGAAGCCACACAGATGTTACAGCAGAGAATGCTCTTTGCACTCACACACTCTGAGGATGACTGGAGAGGATCTTGTTTCCACCAGAACTCTAATCAGCACGGTGAATGGAGAATCACACTGATGGTCCTTAGAAGGCCCAGCTGTGAACAAAAACAGTCTTATTTTATTTCATGGGCAGTTATTTTCCTGCCACTTTGAATTTAATTAATGCCAAACATGCCCTGAAAATTCAACAAGTCCTTGATTTTTGTCAGCAAATTAGGTTATCTTACCAGGCTTCCCCCAAATCATCACTAGCCACACTCAGAAACACCTCCTTTAATGGCAACCCACTCCAGTACTCTTGCCTGGAGAATCCCACGGACGGAGGAGCCTGGTGGGCTACAGTCCACGGAGTCGCAAAGAGTCGGACACGACTGAGCAACTTCACTCATATAATGTATAAGAAATGCTTGAAATGCTGCCATCTAGAGACAAGTATTTAGTAAACTTTACGAAGACAGTGATGGTGAAAGACTGCAAAAATAGAACTTGGACATGCATTCCAAATATCATTTTAAAATTCTATAAAGTAAATTGGTTATTTATCTATTTTATATAAAATAAATAGGATCAAGCAAAAAAGGTGAAAGCAATTCAAAGTAGAAATAAATAGCATCCTTCATAATTAATATTTTTAAAGCAATTGTCTATCACAGGCAATGCACTAGAATAATCCTTCACTCAGAGCACAATGGGAATGAACAGGAGTCAGAACATCTTGACTTTCAGCCTATCGCCCATGCCTGGGGGTCAGAGTCCCACCTGCTGTGCCCAGATAAACCATGTACTTCTTCAGGAGAAGAGAGACCAAATGGTGTATGCATGAGGTAGTTCCAAGAGCCTCAGCACCTCTCTCTGTCCCTCTCTGTGCACATACCTTTGGGTAAACTATTGTTAACATTCAAGGATTGATGTTACACAGTGGAGGACAGGACATAAGCAACTAGTTACATTCGTTGATTATAATTAGAAATTTCATGAGGAACAGAAGAAAAAGGTTTTTGTTATTTTCATCCCACAGGAAAGAATGTTTCCTAATACTATCCCTTAGGTAAAGAGAAAAACTCAAACCATAAATATATCAAAGTTTTCTACACTTTCCATTATTTTGTGACCAGTGTTTCCTTTCCAGCCTTCAAATCTCTCTTGCTAACCTGTCGCTTTTGGCAACTGTTACTGTTTCTTATTCTTGTTAATGGTATGGACCTAACAGAAGCAAAATATATTAAGAAGAGGTGGCAAGAATACACAAAAGAACTATACAAAAAAAGTCTTCACGACCCAGATCATCATGATGGTGTGATCACTCGCCTAGAGCCAGACATCCTGGAAGGCAAAATCAAGTGGGACTTAGGAAGCATCACTATGAAAAAGCTAGTGGAGGTGCTGGAACTCCAGTTGAGCTATTTCAGATCCTAAAACATGATGCTGTGAAAGTGCTGCACCCAATATGCCAGCTAATTTGGAAAACTCAGCACTGAGCACAGGACTGAAAAAGGTCAGTTTTCATTGCAATCCCAGAGAAAGGCAATGCCAAAGAATGCTCAAACTACCACACAATTGCATTCATTTCACATGCTAGCAAAGTAATGTTCAAAATCCCTCAAGCCAGGCTTCAACAATATGTGTACCGTGAAATTCCAGATGTTCAAGCTGGTTTTAGAAAAGGCACAGGAACCAGAGATCAAATTGCCAACATCTGCTGGATCATGGAAAAAGCAAGAGAGTTCCAGAAAAACATCTATTTGTGCTTTATTGACTATGCCAAAGCCTTTGACTGTGTGGATCACATAGACTGTGGAAAATTCTGAAAGAGATGAGAATACCAGACCACCTGACCTGCCTCTTGAGAAACCTATATACAGCTCAGGAGGCAACAGTTAGAACTGGACATGGAACAATAGACTGGTTCCAAATAGGAAAAGGAGTATGTCAAGGCTGTATATTGTCACCCTGCTTATTTAACTTCTATGCAGAGTACATCATGAGAAACGCTGGACTGGAAGAAACACAAGCTGGAATCAAGATTGCCAGGAGAAATATCAATAACCTCAGATATGCAGATGACATCACCCTTATGGCAGAAAGTGAAGAGGAACTAAAAAGCCTCTTGATGAAAGTGAAAGAGGAGAGTGAAAAAGTTGGCTTAAAGCTCAACATTCAGAAAACTAAGATCATGGCATCTGGTCCCATCACTTCATGGGAAATAGATGAGGAAACAGTGGAAACAGTGTCAGACTTTATTTATTGGGGCTCCAAAATCACTACAGATGGTGACTGCAGCCATGAAATTAAAAGACGCTTACTCCTTGGAAGAAAAGGTATGACCAACCTAGATAGCATATTGAAAAGCAGAGACATTACTTTGCCAACAAAGGTCCGTCTAGTCAAGGCTATGGTTTTTCCTGTGGTCATGTATGGATGTAAGAGTTGGACTGTGAAGAAGGCTGAGCACCGAAGAATTGATGCTTTTGAACTGTGGTGTTGGAGAAGACTCTTGAGAGTCCCTTGGACTGTAAGAAGATCCAACCAGTCCATTCTGAAGGAGATCAGCCCTGGGATTTCTTTGGAAGGAATGATGCTAAAGCTGAAACTCCAGGTCTTTGGCCACCTCATGTGAAGAGTTGACTCATTGGAAAAGACTCTGATGCTGGGAGGGATTGGGGGCAGGAGGAAAAGGGGACAACAGAGGATGAGATGGCTGGATGGCATCACTGACTCAATGGACGTGAGTCTGAGTGAACTCCAGGAGTTGGTGATGGACAGGGAGGCCTGGCATGCTGCGATTCATGGGGTCACAAAGAGTCAGACACGACTGAGCGACTGAACTGAACTGGGAACTGTCCTGCCACCTCTGGGTGTGTCATTTAGCTTGCAGATTGGGGATCAAGGTTTAGTTGAATTTGACTTGTCATCTTGGACACATTTGCTTTTATTCGGTTTATGGTATGCCCTTGCACTATGTCATTCTGCCAAAAGCTGTGCCCTGCCCCCTTCCCTCCTGTTTCATGCTCTTTTCCTGAGCCCCATCCAGGCCCACAATGTTGCCTCTACAATCTTCTGGAGGGACAACCAGAAAATAGCTGGCCCTTGGGAGGGAAATGCTGTATAATATCCAATCCCTCTAGATATTCAGGTCTTCATCTTCCATGTTTCCTACAACATGTGCAACATCAGCATCTCTCAGTGAACCCACTAGGGCAGGAGACAGGCACAGAACACCTGTTAAAAGTCCATGTGTTGGCATCCCTTCAAAGGCAATTGGGCTTCCAGGGATAATGTTTGCCACTTTGGGAATTAGCCCTGCAGGCTGTTTGGGCCCAAACCCTTACTACCCTTCTCCGAAAGTTACAAACACACCCCCAGATCAAATCTCCACTCCACTTTTATGGAACGTCTGTTCTGTTGCCTCTTATCAATTTGTTCTTAAGTCACTTACTAACTCCTACAAACAGGACCCTGCCCCCTTGAAGGCCAACATCACTCCACCTGCAGGAACAGATAACCCACTCCTTTGTCGTTACTTCTGTTATAACCTAAAGTGGGTTTATGACAATCAAATGTTTATCATTGCAAACACCCTAAACTGCTCTTATGGAGGACTAGAGGAGGAAATCAATGACTTACATTCCCTCAGAGCAGTAACAGGATAAGGCTTATGGCTGCTTCACCAGGTTTCCAGTCTCAGGGCACAGGCTTGGGTTGTTTTACATCTTGATAACTATTCCCATCTGTGGTGAACAAACTGGCAATAAATTAAAATTACAACCCCTTAATCCTACCCAGCACTGGTCACACTGGAGACCTTGGGGACAACCAACTCCAGCCTGGGGGTACCAAGAGGTTAACCTGCCTCGACCTGCCTAGGGATCTGGTCCCTGGGAGGTTGTCACGCCTGAACCTGCTCAGGGATCTGCCAGTCTGGGGGATCCCAGGAGGTCAATCTGCTTGTCCTACCTAGGGATCTGGTCCTCTAAAGGTTGTCACACCTCAACCTTCTCGGGGATCCACCAGTTCAGAGTCCCAGGAGGTCAACACGCCTCGACCTGCCCAGGGACCCAATTCTTAGGAGGTCGACCTGCCTCAACCTGCTTGGGGATTCAATCTCCAGGAGGCTGTCATGCCTCAGCTTGCCTGGGGATCTGCACCCTGATCCAGGGATGCCTGGCTCTCAGGCTGCAACAGTACTGGGTAGGATACATTTCAAAAAGACTCACCCCTAAGGAAGTCCACCCATGGAAATAGAAGGAAGCCTATTACTTCTGGGACTGTGCCTAGTTTCAGCAATAACTCAGGAGCCCAATGAGAATCCCATTGCCTTTCTGAAAAAGCTAAAAGAGGCCCTCTAAAAGTTCACCAATCTGGACTTAGACTCTTATGAGGGACAGGTGATTTTAAAGGACAAATTCCTGTCCCAATATGCATCCGACATCAGGATAAAGTTACAACAGCTACAGTAACAGGACCCTGCTGCCTCTTTAGATGAGATGGTCCAGACAGCCACCTTTTATAACAGAGAACAGGAGAGGGAGGCCAAGGTCCAGGAAAAGGAAAAAAAGAAAGAGATAAGGCATGCCCAGATGCTGGCCACCCTCCAGGGAAGCCCTATGGCAAACCCCGAGTCCTTGACGGACAAGGCATCAGGCAAGTGCCTAATTTGTAGATAGGTGGGGCATTGGGCCAAAGAGTGTCCAAGTCATGACAAATTTTCTAAAATGGCTTGCTACAAATGCCATCAATTGGAACATTGGGCGGCACTCTGCCCTTGCAACCCAAGAGCCTCAAGGTCAAGCGCCAAGCCATCCCTCACGATGGTTCAACAGCACTGAAGCAGCCCACTGCAGCCAGCCCACCTGTCACAGACAACCATCACAGTGCTGGAGCCAAAGGTGCAACTGGATGGGGCAGGTAGGTCTGAGAATTTCTTGGTTGACACAGGGGCTACTTACTCTTCCTGACCTCCTACTCTGGAGCCTTCTCCTCCCAAACTTGTACCATTTTGGCTGCTATAGGAAAAACAATTACTAAGCACTACTTCATTGCTGGGATGAACAAACATCTTCCTACAAGTTTCTGGTGGTCTCTGAGTGTCCAACTCCCTTATTGGGAAAATATCTTTCCTCCCTTTGAAATCTTACAGCTATTGCAATCCTGATAAAAGATGCCTTAAAACTGCCTCTTAGGGGCAAACTATTTTTATCAGCCACCAAGTGAAACAACTCCTGAAATGGGAAAGGCCATTAATGGATGTCTGATCAAAGAATCCTAAGATATCAAGTAGTGCTGATGGAAAATCCAGGCCTCACTATATTCCCTTGTGAGGGTCTTAACCCTGCCATTCTCCTGCCTACCCCCCAAGGACCCTTTCCCCTTTCTGGAAAAAACCCTGAGAGGGATTGTCAGAAGATCCTCTGACCAATCCTGAGGAAATCTGGTACACTGATGGAACCAGCTTTGTCTTCGATGGAAAAAGAAGAGCCGGATATGCAATAGTCTGTAATTTTGAGACCATAGAGGCTGAACCTTTGCCACCAAGTACTTCAGCCCAATTAGCTGAGCTCATAGCCCTGACTCAAGCTTTAGAGCTGGGAAAAGGAAAAAGAGTAGCCATTTATACTGACTCCAAGTGTGCCTTTCTGGTGCTACATGCACATGCTGCTATTTGGAAAGAAAGAGGCCACTTGACCACCCGAGTGTCCCCAGTCAAATAAGGTGATCGAATCCTTAGGCTCATGGAAGCAATCCATCTGCCCGCTGAGGTTTCAGTCTCCCACTGTAAAGGACACCAAAAAGGGAACACAGAAGTGGCACGAGGGAACCAAGCAGATGATCAGGTAGCTAAGAGAGCACATTACAGAAAAATGACCTAATAGGGGTTGCCACCTTAGTTCCACACATTAATTTTCTAGAAACTCCTTCATATGCTGAAGGTGAGACTCTTAAAGCTAAGAGTGGGGTCTTTCAAGAAGATCATATGGGGTGGTTCCAAAAGGAGGGACTCCTTTTTATGCCTGGGAACCTCCAGTGGAAATTAATTAACTCCTTACATGCCACCACTCATTTAGGGGAGAAGACCCTCCAAAGATTGCTAGAAAGGTCTTTCAGAGAACAGGCCTCCAAACGACTATAAGGCAAGGGATCTCCTCTTGTCCCACTTGCCAATTAAACAGCCCACAAGGAACTCGAAGACCCCAGCTGGCCCAGCCTATCCAATGACATGGGATGTACCCAGGAGAGGACTGGCAGATGGACTTCACCCAGATGCCAGTTTCTTGAGGGTATAAATACCTATTAGTCATGATAGATACATTCACAGGATGGATTGAAGGCTTTCCCACCTGGATTGAGAAGGTTGAGGAGGTGGTAAAAAAAACTGCTCCATGAAATCATTCCTAGATTTGGTCTGCCTGGGTTTTACAAAATGACAATGAGACATCATTTGTTTCTAAAGGTCACCCAAGTGAAAGTGAAAGTGAAAGTGAAGTCGCTCAGTCATGTCCAACTCTTTGCGACCCGTGGACTGTAGCCCACCAAGCTCCTCCGTCCATGGGATTCTCCAGGCAAGAATACTGGAGTGGGTTTCCATTTCCTTCTCCAGGGGATCTTCCCAACCCAGGGATCGAACCCAGGTCTCCCACATTGCAGGCAGACACTTTAACCTCTGCACCACCAGAGATGCCCTTAAATACAAGAATACAGTTTCTCAGAAAACTTCCTATAGAGACACAGAACTTCAAAAGGAAAAGGTAACCCAAGGGGTCTCTAAAACATTGGGCATTACTTATTATTTCCATTGTGCCTGGAGGCCTCAATCTTCAGGAAAAGTAGAAAGAGCCAACCAATTCTTAAAATCAGCGATAAAAAAGATAACCCAGGAGACCTCCCTGGAATGAAAGGGGGGGTTACCAATAGCTCTCCTCTGCACCCCTATTGTCCCTAAGGAACAGGTTGGTCTTAGTCCTTATGAGATGTTATATGGGAGACCTTTTGTTTATGTCAATGACCTCTTCCTAGATCCAGAGGCTCAGACCCTCCAGTCTTATACCATGGCCACTGGGTAAATCCAACAGGATATATGCTTGTGGGGTGTCAACCAGGACCCAAAAGATTTTAAAGAGTCACCACTATATGCTCCACAGACTCAAGTCCTAATTAAAGTCTGGAAAGATGGGTCCCCAAAGGCTCAACTCCAGCCAACATGGAAGGGCCCCTACCCTGTAATACTTTCTACCGCCATAGCAGTCAAGGTACAAGGACACAACTCCCAGATTCACTACTCCCGAGTCAAGCCATGGAAGTAAACAGAAGAGAACACTCAATACACCTGTGAGCCCCTGGAAGATCTCAGATACCTATTCAGAATTACAAATGAGTGCCATTCTTATGAACACCCCAAAAATTAAGTTTCTGGAGATAAGATTTCTCAGGATATCTCTAAAAGCCAACACAGCTTGGCAGGGGTTGTACTCCAAAATAGACAGGAGATAGATCTCCTGATCCCTGAGCAAGGAAGGACTTGAGCCATCTTGAATGAGAGTGTTGTTTCTGGGTAAATACCTCCAGCTAAGTTAAAGCAAGTCTCACAGTCCTCAAGAAAAACATTCAGACCCTACAGGATCTCAAAGAACAAGCTGGAGAGTTCTTGGGGTGGCTACAGTCTCTCTTTGGGGGATCTTTCTGGAGATGGGAATTTGGAGTTGGCTAATGCCCCTACTTGGAGTTGAAATAGGAGAGTAAAAATGTTGGCTTAAAATTCAACATTCAGAAAACTAAGATCATGGCATCTGGTTCCATCACTTCATGGCAAATAGATGGGGAACAGTGGAAACAGTGACAGACTTTATTTTGGGGTGGGGGAGCTCCAAAATCACTGAAGATGGTGACTGAAGCCATGAAATTAAAAGACACTTGCTCCTTGGAAGAAAAGTTATGACCAATCTAGACAGCATATTAAAAGGCAGAGACATTACTTTGCCCACAAAGGTCTGTCTAGTCAAAGCTATGATTTTTCCAGAAGTCATGTATGGATGTGAGAGTTGGACTATAAAGAAAGCTAAGCACCAAAGAATTGATGTTTTTGAACTGTGGTGTTGGAGAAGACTCTTGAGAGTCCCTTGGACTGCAAGGAGATCCAACCAGTTCATCCTAATGGAAATCAATCCTGAATATTCATTGGAACGACTGATGCTGAAACTGAAACTCTAATACTTTGACCACCTGATGCAAAGAACTGACTCATTTGAAAAGACCCTGATGCTGGGAAAGTTTGAAGGTGGGAGGAAAAGGGGACAGCAGAGGATGAGATGGTTGAATGGCATCACCAACTCAATGGACATGAGTTTGAGTGGACTCCAGGAGTTGGTGATGGACAAGGAAGCCTGGTATGCTGCAGTCCATTGGGTCACAAAGAGTCAGACACAACTGATCGACTGAGCTGACTGACTGATACAAATTTTAAAAGACGTTTCTCTTAAAATTCTGTGTTGCTGTGATGACACCTATTTCCACCTGAACTTAACTGTTCTCAAACATTGATCTAAACAATGCATTTTTCTTATGGAAATGTTTTCCTTCAGCTATGTTAATTGAAATATGTATTTACCCTAGACTCTGTCTTTCTTCAAATAGGTTCTGCTTAAGACTCAGAACTGATAAGGGCTCAACAAACCTGGATGTTTTACTTATACATTGTTCTCCTAATCTATGTTAATGAATCTAGACACTTATGTGGAAACCTGCCTTTCTTGAAGATTCGTGCCAATGGTTTTATGGCCCGGGGTGACTCACCTGTTGCCAATATTATCTCAAAATGCATGTTGTGGGTGAGGGGCCTGGTGCCACTGAGTTTTGGGATATCTCCTTTCTCTAATTAACAGCTTGCTGATAGGTATATAGCATTGCTAAAGACTAGCAGAGGAGAAGGCAATGGCAACTCACTCCAGTACTCTTGCCTGGAAAATCCCATGGACAGAGGAGCCTGGTAGGCTGCAATCCATGAGGTCGCTAAGAGTCGGACATGACTGAGCGACTTCACTTTCACTTTTCACTTTCATGCATTGGAGAAGGAAATGGCAACCCACTCCAGTCTTCTTGCCTGGAGAATCCCAGGGATGGGGGAGCCTGGTGGCCTGCCATCTATGGGGTCGCACAGAGTCGGATACGACTGAAGCGACTTGGCAGCAGCCGCAAAGGCTAGCAGGGGAGCACTCTTTCTGCCCCCTTCTGATGTCTATGTTAGAAGCTTTCTCTATCTCTTTTATACTTTAATAAAACTTAATTACACAAAAGTTCTGAGGGTTCAAGCCTCATCACTGGTCTCAGATTGAATTCTTCTCCTCTGGAGGCCAAGAATCCTGGTGTATTTCATGGCTCAGCAACAACCTTTCAGTAGGACATCTCTAAAGCATTGAGAGATACAGATAAAAGTCAACATGTGAATATTTGCATATTCATCCTTCACATTTATAGGTAGGAAGCTTTCATTTCATGGAAATTAAAATTTTATTCATGTGAAATCTCAGAACAAGAAGAGGATGGATGACAGAATAAACCATTTTATCTCTGAATGGCTACTCTTTTACTCTCATACTCTGAATGGCTATTCTTAAATAGTTAAGAATATTTATCTTAGAATTATCTATGGTGGTAATGGCCTGGCCAAGAACATGTCCAGATTCTAACACGCAGGATACTTTTTGCAAGAGAATTTTCCCTGATTTCTTTTAATGTTTCTTCTAAAGCAATATAAAAGCAGAAAGTAATTCAAAAATCATGTCTTAGAAATGACTAAACTTTGCATATAAAATTATCCTGATGCACACCACTCATTCATCTAAGGTCACTATTTCTAACCATCTACAGTGTTTCCAAATAATATTAGGTTTGTAGAATTCTGGATAATAGTAAATGATCTCTTCATTCACCAAATCTTAGTAACCTCATGTGATTCAAAATGATATGTAAATGCTAAAAATTAAAAGAAATCAGAATTGAATGGGTTCCTAGAGTTTTCATTCATAACTGTATGATAAATCATATATAGTCTAATGATTACCAAATTTTTCCATGAAATGCTCTAATATATAGTGTGATCATATCATCACACTGCAAAGTCCTATCCATACAGCTCCCAGGACTTCCTTTGATAGAGCTTCCTTGATATACCAGGATGATATATACAAGGTAGAGTAGAATTCATAGAAAATTTCATTGACTAAGATGCCCATTAGCATCATGGAAGCAGGTGATACAATATCACAAGGAAAGCTCAAAAGAATATATTTTTCTCTAAAATTTTTTTACATTAAAATATCTTCTTAAATTCTCTTCCAGTCTGGCCCCTAACTCCACTTCCAATATTTCACAGTAAACAAATTTAGCCACTATCAAAAAAGAGTTTTTGATACTTCTTTTTTAAGAGTTCCATCTAATGTGCTTATCTGGCAGGGTACCATAATGCCAATTAGCACTATAAAGTTTCCAGGTTATGCAGGTGTTCTAGATATTTTGGTACCTGAATTACATAAATCTTTCACAGCAAACATGATAAAAATGTGTTTCCACTCTATCACAAAGATGATTGAAATAAGCCTGAAGTCAAAATGAAATACAGAATGAAAGTCTCTATGGAGGCATTAATAATTTATTTTTATTTAAAAAAAAAGATTAAGTTTTTATGGATAGCTTCTATCCCCCATGAACAAAGGAGAGTTAATGAAGATGCACCAATGAAGACTTTAAAATTCCAAGCCCTTTCTCCTAGGGACCCAGGGCAGTTCATCCAAAAGGAGTTCTAGGCTGTTAGAGGATACAACTATATGATTACTAATAGATCATAACTGAGGTCACATAGATTTCCTCAACCAAAAAGTAACAGATACTCAACAATGTATAATATTCCATTGAAACAGTTCCACAATTAATATTAACATTTCCTTATTGGTTTAGAGTTGGTGATGGACAGGGAGGCCTGGCGTGCTGCAATTCATGGGATCGCAAAGAGTTGGACACGACTGAGTGACTGATCTGATCTGATCTGATTGGTTTATTAAAGGTAGACTATCATAAATGTACTTACTCTTTTCCACAGACAACTTTGCTTTATTCAACTCCTCCTCTGAATATACTAAGGGTGAAATAAGAGGAATCTTCTCCCCTCCTGTCCTTGCAACTCTTCACACTCAGATTAATCTGTTTTCATGAATTATGTCTGCCATGTGACTTTTCCCCTCAAACACAACCAGTGGTTTTCTGGTGGAAGCTGAAGCAACCTATCCTATCTTCAATGCCTCCTATAGGTCTTGTCCAGCCTGCATTTCCTGCCTTAGAGCCTGGTGTATGGCTACTCAAAGTCTCTCTTCTAGTTGGGCTTGTCTGGCCTTTCAAGCACATGTGAGTCACTGTGGCACAGTATTGTTACCCAATTTTCTCCACTTGGAATGAGTTCTCATCCTTTTCCCTACCATCTGAACCTTACCCATGTTTTCAGGTTCAGAGAAAGTCACACGTTCTCTCTGAAGTTCTTCCTTATCAGCGCATTTCACAGTCCCTATACTTATTAGTGATTTGTATTGTGTTTATTATCTTTGCTAGCCAATTAATATCTACCCTATTCCTTGGATTTTTAATTAAATACTTGAATATTTATATATCTTTCTTCACATAAATTTGACTTTAATAAGGATAGAGACACTCTTTTAATATTGCTTTTGAATTTAATTGTCCTTCCCCCGTGTACAGTGCATAGCAGGTGTTCAACAAATTCTTAATTCATTCAAAATAAACTCAAAGAGCAGCACAAGGGATTCATGCTACATATAAAGCATCCCTTTACAGAGAAACCTGCTAAGCATTGCTCTAAGTTTCCAAGAGGAATATTATCCCCTGGGTGTCATTAAAAATAGATACATGCTATTTTGTGCTGGATGATATAAAGGAAAGTAATAACTCAGGAAAGAAATAACCAGGGGTGCATTGGCCCCAGTTCTCCTGTTTCATTATTCTTTGGCTATTTCAATGCTTTCCAGACTGTAAACATCCAAAAGAAAGATAATTTAGTACCTGGATGTGTGCTTTCATTTCCAGTGTGCACAGAATGAGGTAAACCAGCAACAACAGGGAGTTCTACTTGTAGTTTAAAGTTAAGCCTGACAAATCAGTCAAAGCTCTAACATATACAATACAGCAATATCACATTACATCAGATAATCTTCACACTATACAACTTCTCCTGAACAACAATAGTAAGCACCTACTACCAGTGCATTTCTCCCTTTCATCCTTTTAATTCCATCTTTACTGTCATCAACTTTGCCTTTTGATTGGTCCAGTAGACCATTTAAATTTAATGCAATTAAATTAAATGATGAATAAATAATGAGTCTTCTATTCATGATAGTGTGGGTGCTGTGTGTGTGCATGTGTGTGCGTGCAGGTGTGTGTGTGTGCATTCATGCCTTAACTCGGATTACTGATCAACTTTAGTTCTTGACCTGGTCTGCACTGTCATCTAGGTTGTATTGCACATCTCAATCTGAACTTCATCCTGGCAAAAACAAAGCTGCCGGCACAACAGTTAGAGAATGCATTCCTCCAGCAGAGTGTTGAATCAGGGTGACCCTGAGTCTTCTTTGGATTTTATTTGGAACTAGGCTGCAGTCCATGGGTCGCTACAAGTCGGACACGACTGAGCGACTTCACTTTCACGTTTCACTTTCATGCATTGGAGGAGGAAATGGCAACCCATTCCAGAATTCTTGCCTGGAAAATCCCAGGGACGGGGGAGCCTGGTGGGCTGCCGTCTACGGGGTCGCACAGAGTTGGACACGACTGAAGCGACTTAGCAGCAGCTGACATGGAAAGCAAAAGTGGACTGTCCCAAGGAAAGACATCAACAAGGAAGAGGAGAGAACCAAGTGCTAGCATGTCTTTGGCCTCTGTGTATCTGTGCACATTGTACGTCATTCATGATAGCTTATCTACAACTTGACTAACTTGGAGTTCTGCTAATAGTGGCAAGCTTGACATTTCTTGGTCAGAATTTAGGCAGATGTAAGACTTTCAATTAATGTCTTACTTATTTCTTTTTGTTGATTAGCCTTTGAGATATGTGCTGAATCAGAAACCTAAATAAAGATAATTTTTTAAAATAAAAAAAAGATTAATGCAATTATTGATACGGTTGATTGTAATTATACCACTTTACCACTTGGTTTCTATTTGCCCTGGTTTGTTTCTTTGTTTTGTTTTGTTTTTGCTATGTTTATTTTTTTTTATTTTATTTTATTTTTAAACTTTACAAAATTGTATTAGTTTTGCCAAATATCAAAATGAATCCACCACAGGTATACATGTGCTCCCCATCCTGAACCCTCCTCCCTCCCCATACCATCCCTCTGGGTCGTCCCAGTGCACCAGCCCCAAGCATCCAGTATCGTGCATCAAACCTGGACTGGCAACTCATTTCATACATGATATTATACATGTTTCAATGCCATTCTCCCAAATCTTCCCACCCTCTCCCTCTCCCACAGAGTCCATAAAACTGTTCTATACATCAGTGTCTCTTTTGCTGTCTCGTACACAGGGTTATTGTTACCATCTTTCTAAATTCCATATATATGCGTTAGTATACTGTATTGGTGTTTTTCTTTCTGGCTTACTTCACTCTGTATAATAGGCTCCAGTTTCATCCACCTCATTAGAACTGATTCAAATGTATTCTTTTTAATGGCTGAGTAATGATGGAGGGGTTAATCAAATAATTTTTATCATTTTATTTTAACTTATATATTGACTTTTTAGTTAGAACTACCATTTGTATTATTTGGTCGTGGTTATCCTAGGGATTAATTACCACACTCTACTTATACTAAATAGTGTGTTAATTAATATAAAATTAGGAATCTTATAAGTGTAAAATTCCATTTGACTATCTCCTCTTTTGTACTATTTTAATTATTTTTTACTTGTACTATAAATGTTTCACAAACCTCAGTCAGTTGTATTATAAAGGAAATGAAAGAAGAAAGAAATTGTCTTTTATATTTATGTATATATTTCCCATTTCTTGTTCTCTTCTCCCCTGCAATAGATTCAATTTTCATCAGGTGTTATTTCCCTCTGGCCTGAAGGACGTTCTTTAGAGTTTCTTGAAAGAACAGACCTGATGATAACTAATTCTGTCAGCTTTCATTTATCTGAAAACATCTATATGTTGCTTTTATTTTAGAAGAATATTTTCACTGGATATAGAACCATAGATGATAGAGGTATACATATATTATTTCACTACTTTAAAAATGTCATTCTACTGTCCTCAGTCCTCCAATGTTTCTGGTGAGAAAACAGCCACCATTCACATCATTATTCCTGTGTATGGAATGTGTCTTGGTTCTCTGACCACTTTCAAAATTTAAACTTATGTTGGCTTTTCCAAAACTTTGACTATGACGTACCTAAAGTTTGGTTCTCTTTGATTTATCCTGTTTAGAGTGTTCTGAGCTTCCTATCTGTAAATTTATATTTTTCACTCAATTTGGGTCATTAGTTTTTCAAACATTTTCTTCCCCTTCTATGTCTTTTCCTTTTTTGGAATTCATACTAGACATATATTGGATCACTCAATATTATCCCAGAGGCCATTGAAGATGTGGTATTTTCCCGTCTTTGCTTTCCTTCTCATCTTCAGATTAGTTAATTTTTATTGACTTGTCTTCTCGTTACTGACTTTATTCTGCATCATCCAATATGTTGTTAAGCCAATTTGGTAATTTTTCTTTTTTTTTTTCGTTTCAGAAACTGTACTTTTCAAATCTAAAATTTCTTTTTTGAATAGATTTTCTTTCTTTACTGAGATTTCTCATGTTCACTCTTTATAACCATCATTTCCTTTGGGTCATTAAACATGTTTATAAAATCAAGTTTAAAGTCTTCATATGCTAATTTTTATACCTGATTCATGTTGGGGTATTTTCCCCCTTGATTAAAAGTCACATTCTTCTGCTTTGCATATTTATAGCTTTTATCTCATATCAAGTATTATGTTCCATTGTAAAATACTGTAATCTATTTTCTTCACTGGAAGATCATTGATTTTTGTTCTAGAAGTGAGTTAAATTACTGGATGATCACCTAGAACTTGTGGATGCTTATTGTTATGATTTGCTAGGGTAGGTAGTTGAAAAACCCTGGGAGTTTATCAAAATCTTAATTTGAAAGAACTCAGACTCGAAACTCTTTTCTGCTTTGAGAAGCATCTAATATCTCTACTCACTTTTTCATCCTTTCAGCTACTACTTTCTAAGTGAGTTTCTTGGAGTCTCCCTCATACTTACATATTCTAGAAGTCAGCCAAGTATTTGAATAGAGTTCATCTTCATATTATTGTGTCTCCTTGTCTAGGAATTCCTCTTAAAGTGTGTCCTCCCAAATTTTCAGCCACTCTGGCATCCTTGAACACCAACTTTTAATTTCTCAAGCCAGTAGTATTCTGACTTTCTGCTTAAGTCTAGGTGTTCTATATTATGCAGACAGCAGAGAGACTTGTGTAAAAAAAAGGAGGGGGGTCATATAAATGTGAATATCTCCGGTGCATATGAGTGTCTTCTCTTAAGGGTTAAATCCTGTCTCTTTGCTTCTAGTTACTATTCAATGCCTTCAAATTATATTCACACAAACATACACACATGTATGTGTTACAGTTGTTACTATGCAAAGGCCAGTCCAATTATCTGCAACAACTGAGATTACTCTTCTAACACCCTTGTATGGCTCTCATTACACCTAGAATTGTAACCAGAATTCTAGATGTGGCATTCAGTATCCTACATAATCTGCCCCTGTCTATTTCTTCCACTCCATCTTACCTGCTGTTTTATTTTATTTCAGATATTGTATTCCACTGTAAAATAAAACCAGATCCTCTGTGTTGAATTAAATCATAAGTAGATTATTAGTTTCATTAAAAGATTCTTGGAAGAGATAAGATTTAGGTCATAGGCATTGTACTTTAGAGTTACGTTTGGTAAGGGCTGTGTTTCAAACACTCAAGACACATTAAAAATAAGTCTGGCTTGAAAAGAAAAGTGAAAATGTTAGTCTCAGACCTGCCCAACCCTTTCCGACCCCATAGACCATAGCCCACCAGGCTCCTCTGTCCATGGGATTCTCCAGGCAAGAATATTGGAGTGAGTAGCCATTCTCTTTTCCAGGGGATCTTCCTGACCCAGGGATGAAACCAGGGTCCCTTGCAATGCATGCAGATTCTTGACCAACTGAACCATGAGGGAAGCCCAAAGTCTGGCTTAAGAAGCTAATAAAAGGATATTGGTTTTCTATTGGAGGTCACTATTTTGATTATGGTTGACTTGTTTTCAATCTACATAGTTGTGAATATTCTGTTATAGATTTCACAGTTTAAGTCATTTAAGACAGAGCTGACAGATTTCAGGGAAAAAATGGTGAAATATTTTCCATTCCAACTACCTCTAAAAAGTAACACAGTTAGCATCACAGCTGAGACTTTTTTCGAGTCTCTCAGGATATATCACACATCTGGTTCAGTGGAAAAAATCTAGATTTCCTGATAACTCTAATTAATTTCCATTCATTTATTCATTCAACAAATATTTCTCATACTGCTACTGTATGGTAGGCATATACTAGGCATTGGAAATCCAAAAACTGAATGAGATCAATACAGCCTTCTATCCTCATGGAGCTTGATAGCGGATTTCTCACAGTTATCTAGATTTACATATTCTATATACCATTTGTAAGTTGGAAAAGTAGACAACCAGGCACGTAGGAGTGTTACACAAAATACACAAAATAGCTCTGGATGAGGACCTGAGGGGATTTCCTGTAAAATAAAGCCTATGGGCCTTATGATGTGACGTTTAAACACCCTGACTCTTATTTTTCTCTCGCTGCAGATGCTCTGTTTTTATGGTATATCACCACCATTTTGTAAGAAGCAGTCAGTTTGTCACATTCATGAACAAAAATTTTACTTCCTTTAAAGGATGTTTTCAGTGAGTATGCTTCTGTTGATTTTCAGTGACCCGCCCCCACTAGGTGCTTCCTTCTCCGAAGGCAGAAGCTGAAGCAGAGCGCAGAGGAACTGAAGTAGCATGCTGTCCAGGGATTAAGCAACTGAGTGGTTTGGAAATAGTAGCTTCCTTGAGCTTCCTAGCTTGAGTCAAAATAATGAGTCCAAGAGATTTGGGATGAGAAGTTTCTTGGCCCTGATAATATTTTAGTCAGACATAAAATACACCTCATTCTAATTAATTCCCACTGTCCTTCAAAATTAACATCACAATGATATCAAATAACAAAAAGAAAGTGTTGGCAACCAACTGGACGTAGCAACTAAGTTAAACAAGGCTCTAGACTACCTAATGTTCTGCATAAACTCCCCCTGAAGGGCCCTAAGCAGTTAGCAGCCTCCAGAGCAGGCGTGCTTGCCAAAGAGCTGTGTGAGATGCCAAGAACACTGGAATCAGATCAAGTCGCTTCTTTCTTAGACTCTGGGCACTTCCCAAATTGAACTCTCTCACCAAACCATTATTGGAGATACTCTTCCTTATTATAATCTCTGGATTTCACAATCGTTTAAAACTGTCAGACCTTGTTTACTTTTTCAGCTTATTTTTTCTCTTATCATTTAACATCCTTCTAATTTCTCCTTATTTTCTCTTTTGCTTCAGGATCTCCTGAACCAAAGTTGTGTGTGTGTGCGTGTGTGTGTGTGTGTTTCTCTCATGTGGCCTGCTGGGAATGAAATCAACAAGGATCTCTCATCCATACTTAATTTTCTTCACAGCAGGTGCTGTAGTGCAGCAGGGATTCTGGACAGAAATACAGCAGGGCTTTTGTTGAAGCTGCCATGCTAGTTACTGGAAGATCAATAAATGATTAGAACACCTAACACAGTGAATGATTCCAGTGGAGTTGAAATGAAGATATTGGAAACCACTTAAAATTCATACACACATTTTATGGCTATCAAGATTTCAAACTTAACATGCATAGTACCTAGCCATTTTCTGAATATATTGTTTGAAAGAGATTTAAGATTGATTTTTTTTTCTTTATGTTTCACTAAATACACATTGAGAAAGAGAAAAAAAAATTTTTTTAATTGATTTTGGCAATCAATTTGATCAGGTAAAAAGTAAAGAAATTCAGTAAGAGTTCATTTGTCCAGTATTTGTAGATGTAAGGAAATTTTCATGATAGTTTATTTTTTCTAGCATAAAACTTTTAAATTTATAATAATTTGTAATATTATATTTATAATATAATATATATAGTTATAATTATATTTATAATATAATAATCTTCAACCAAAGACTTCAAAATTCCTATAATAATTTCTCTCTTTCTTAAAATCTGAACACTAAATAGAACTTCATCTTTTTCTTGATACAAGAATTCTAGTTACTCATTTGCCTTTGCTCTAACTGTGCCTTTAATTATAATTGTGGTTTACAGCTTCTCCACATTTCCATGGTTGATATGTCACAACATCACAAAATGAGTATATTTCAAATTGCCATATCCATACTCAGGTTGTCAACACTGATCAGCAGCCCTTCTCTTTTCCTTGTTCATCTCTCTCTCTTTCATGCAGAATCTGAACTTTCACGTAGTTCCACAGGCTTCCAATTCGACTACCCACTCTCACCTTTTTTGTCTTCCTATTACTTGAGAAAATTGAACCATGAATCTGTCAAGGACTTGTCCATTCCTAACTCAACATGTCAACATCAGCTTCCCTTCCTCAGGGGATGAATGGGCCCTCTCCCTTCAGCTTCTGCTCTTCATCTCTCTTCCAGTGTACTGGCAGAATTTCCATCAATTATTTCCCCTGACTTTCCCATCTAAAATCTGTTTTTCCTCTTGACCTAGAAATAGACTTAAGTCTATTCCACCTTTAAAAAAAAAAACAAAACAAAGCAAAACAAAAATTCCCATTGATGCTGTACCACATTTCAAACTCCATTGTTGTTCATATTGATTCCCATTTGTGATGATTTACTTCTTGAGTGTTTTATGATTTTGAATTTTAAGCTCAGTTAATCTAAACCTATAATGTGGGGATCTGAGTTAAGTGTGGATCTTTATAGAGAGTAACTTTATTTGTTTCTGCCAGATACCCATGGCCACATTATTTTAATTTCCAGGATTTAGATTATATAAATCCAACTACAGATTCCACATGAAGTTGTGCTTATATTTAGAAATTGTTAAGAAGCACATTCTTTTTGCCCTACCTAGAGTAAGAGCCAAGGACAAAGAAGTGACCTTGTCATATATCTTTACTGGTAAGAAGATGTTATTTTCCTAGCCTGTCTTTTCACTGAGCAAATATCCCTTTGAAGGAATTGACTATAGGGATCACTTTGCATAAGTGAAAGGTATCGAATCATGAAAACACAAGTCTCCTTGAATCAGAAAATACCTGCTTGCAGTCACAAATCTAATATAGACTTACCATGCCAGATTGCTGCTTTTTCTTTTTTTGTAAACAATGAGGAGTGTCCTTGTGAACTTTAAAATGTTGTTGCATTATATCCAGTGCATTTGTAGTAGGTGATCTAGCCCTCGATATTGCTGGAAGCAAAAATCCTGAAGTTTCTCTAGCAGTAAAAGTGTGAGTTCTGTCTGTCAAGGTAATGTCAAACTGAAACACTGCAATTATGAGGAGCTCTAAAATACCAAGTTTTATTTATCTACAGAATGAAATATTTGTATTATAACTTATTTTCTGGTAGAAAGCAAAAAATCATCCATGATTTCTCACTATTATATTAATAGGTAAATATAAAAATCTACATTGCAACAGCTAACTATGTAAATTATGTTTAACATTATTTCCATTTCAAAAGGTAGAGAAAATCAAGCCTTAAAAATTTATGCAGACTGTCTAAAGTCACACAACAATTCAGGGATCAATCTAATATGTAAATACAGAAAAGTGAAAGTGAAAGTCACTTAGTCCTGTTCGACTCTTTGTGATCGCATGGACTGTATAGTCCATGGAATTCTCCAGGCCGGAATATTGGAGTGGGCAGTCTTTCCCTTTTCCTGGGGACATTCCCAGCCAAGGGATTGAACCTAGGTCTCCAGCATTTGAGGCAGATTCTTTACCAGCTGAGCCACAAGAGAAGCCCAAGAATACTGGAGTGGGTTGCTATTACCTTCTTCAGAGGCTCTTTCCCACATAGGATTGAACCTGGGTCTCCTGCAGTGTAGGCAGATTCTTTACTGTTTGAGCCACCAGGGAAACCCTTTATACTCTCCAAGGACCTCTAATAATGTAATTATTGAGTAGAGACTACAAAATAACTATCTTTAGAATAAAAATAGAAGATGTATCAGATCAGATCAGTCACTCAGTCGTGTCTGACTCTTTTCGACCCCATGAATCACAGCATGCCAGGCCTCCCTGTCCATCACCAACTCCCGGAGTTCACTGAGACTCACATCCATCAAGTCAGTGATGGGAATCTAAAACATACCAGAAGAAGGAGACTTTGTAGAAAAATGTTTTAAAAGTAAAAGGAACTTATAAGAATTCATTCCCAGTAATTCTTAGCAAAGTAAATCAGATCCACCTTCAAGCTAAGAACTATTAAACTGGCAAAAAAAATTTTTTTTATTAAATCTGCTGGATTCCATTTGAGGATGAAAGCGGCAGGGATTAATTAAAAGAGCAAGATCTAGGGGATGAAATAAAAAAGAAGAGTTATGAATTTGAGGCCACTTTTATGTACACGTTTATACCATAAAGAACATCTGAGAGAATCAGGAACTTAGCAGGATTTTCAACAGATCATTGTGCCAAGGGAACAAATATTGGAGTTCACTGCCTGCCTAGACAGGGGTAATGATAAATACCTTGGACACTGGTTTGGAACCACAAAGAAATATATCTTACAAATATGATTCTATCATTAAAAGACAGGCTTTTATGAGAACTAAAGCCCAGATAAGAATCATCTCAAACTTTCATTAAATTGAGATGATCTGAAATTTCTAGCTAACTACCAGAAAAAATATAAATCCCCTCTGGTGGAAGATGACATTAATATGCCCCTAAATTATTTCTATTACTTTGTATTAAATGTGACGCTTACATTAAAAAATAAACAAGATACAGGGAGACAAGGTAGCTTGATCACAACCAAGAGAAAAACAGATAATAGAAACAAAGAAAAAATTCAAATAATATATTTTTAGAAATAGATTTGAATATTTTCAAGGCAATAAAATATAAGATTTAAAACATGGCAGATAACCAAAAGTTGCATAAAAAAGAATCAAATAAAAATTCTAGAGCTGAGAAAAATAATGACCAAATACTAAGAAATCAATATATAGGGTCATAGTAAATTAGTTACAGTCCAGTTCAGTTCAGTTCAGTCTCTCAGTCGTGTCCGACTCCTTGAGACCCCATGAATTGCAGCACGCCAGGCCTCCCTGTCCATCACCAACTCCTGGAGTTCACTCAAACTCACGTCCATTGAGTCGGTGATGCCATCCAGGCCATCTCATCTTCTGTCATCCCCTTTTCCTCCTGCCCCCAGTCCCTCCCAGCATCAGAGTCTTTTCCAATGAGTCAACTCTGTGCATGAGGTGGCCAAAGTACTAGACTTTCAGCTTTAGCATCATTCCTTCCAAAGAACACCCAGGACTGATCTCCTTTAGAATGGACTGGTTGGATCTCCTTGCAGTTCAGATGTAAAAGAATAAGTCACCTGGGAAATAGGTCAGAAAATAATGTACAGAATAAATTACAGAGAAACAAAAGGAAAGGAAAAAGGAGAAAATTACATAGGAGATTGATAATGAATACAGTGAAAAGTTTGAAAAGATGTATAATTGGCAGTTCAGAAGAAGCAGAGAGAAAAATGAGGCTGAAAAATAATTGAAAAGATTATAACTATGGAATTTTCAAAGCTGGCAAAAGAGATCAAGCCACAGATTCAGGTAGCATTAGGAAACCTAGAAGAAATAAACACCAAGAAAGCTATTGAGGAGCTACTAGAAGATTACTAGCATGAACTCTAGTCAAAGATTCAGTACCAAAGTCTCAGTAACTCTCCCGGATTTACTTTGTGGATTCAGCGGCTCCTAAAATTCTTGCTATTATATCCACGTTATAGGCATTAAAATGTAGGAAGAGACAAGAGAAACCTCTTCTTCCCAGATTTATCAACTTCAAAGAGCTTTCCCCCAAAGGCAACTCTGGCATCTCCTTGACCCCTTCATTTGCAATAAATGTGAGGAACTAAAATTTTTTCATCTAGTTACTTTGTTACTCTAACTTTTAACAAAAGAGGAGAGAATGGATCTTTGGGAAGTAATTAGCAATACTTAAGCATAGAAGTAGGACAATCAGTTGGTGAACTCTTTCCATCACCCATTTGGAGAGGACCAGGGTGAAGGAGAACGAAATGGCAACCCACTCCAGTATTCTTGCCTGGAGAATCCCACGGGCAGAGGAGCTTGGTGGGCTACAGTCCACTGGTTGCAAAGAGTCGGACGCGACTGAGCGACTTCACTTTACTTTCAGGGTGATGGTGGTGGTGGTTGTGAAAAGTGGTTGGATTTCTGCAGATATTTTGAGGATCTGATGGGATTTACTAATGAATAGTTAAAGGCTATAATAGTTTTACTACTAATAGCTCTTTGAAGAGAGCATTACTAATGGATCAGGGATGGTATGGGGAGGGAGATGGGAGGGGGGTTCAGGATTGGGAACATGTGTACACCCGTGGCGGATTCATGTTGATGTATGGCAAAACCAATACAATATTGTAAAGTAATTAGCCTCTAATTAAAATAAATAAATTTAATTTAAAAAAATAATAAAATAAAAATAAAGTGTACTTTGAAACTCTCTGGAAAAAAAAAAAAAAGGATCTACTTCATAATGAAGTAATTTGAACCAAGAAAGGAATAGATGAAAGATGAAACTCAGAGGAAAGAAAATATTAAACCTCTGACTAATTTAAAGAATAAAAACAGTAGAATAAAGTTTAAAAATCAATAAGTGGAAAAATTAAAGTTTGCTAAGGTCTGTTGACTTAAAAAATACTCACAACCTAGAAGTTGAGAGTTATATTTTACTTGGTGAGAATTTTTAGAACTTCAAGTCCAGGAGATAGCATCTCAAGTGACCTTGGGGGAACTGTTCCAAGGAGGGGGGAATTGGGGAGTGGAGAGGAGTCAGAAGTTTTCCACAAAGTAGTCTGAATATCAAAAGATTATTGTTATTTAAGGAAAACCTGATATCTCAAGTTAAGGGATTTAACACTTTTCTATGTATGGGAAGATACTGAAATCATTCCTTTCACATACATCTCAGCTGTCTGGGGCCAACATTCTGAGATTTGATTTTTCACATCCTTAGTTCCTCTCTCACATCCTTAGCTCCTCTCTCACATCCTTAGCTCCTCTCTCACCATAGGGACTGGCATTGGTTCCTGGCACTGCCAGATCACAGGTATTATTCTCCTTCCTGGTTGCTCTGGAGGACTGGAATTGCTGATGGCTATGAAAGAGATGGGAATACCAGACCACCTGACCTGCCTCTTGAGAAACCTATATTCAGGTCAGGAAGCAACAGTTAGAACTGGACATGGAACAACAGACTGGTTCAAAATAGGAAAAGGAGTATGTCAAGGCTGTATATTGTCACCCTGCTTATTTTTCTTATATGCAGAGTACATCATGAGAAACGCTGGACTGGAAGAAGCACAAGCTGGAATCAAGATTGCCGGGAGAAATATCAATAACCTCAGATATGCAGATGACACCACCCCTATGGCAGAAAGTGAAGAGGAACTAAAAAGCCTCTTGATGAAAGTGAAAGAGGAGAGTGAAAAAGTTAGCTTAAAGCTCAACATTCAGAAAACGAAGATCATGGCATCCGGTCCCATCACTTCATAGGAAATAGATGGGAAAACAGTGTCAGACTTTATTTTTGGGGGCTCCAAAATCACTGCAGATGGTGATTGCAGCCATGAAATTAAAAGACGCTTACTCCTTGGAAGGAAAATTATGACCAACCTAGATAGTATATTGAAAATCAGAGACATTACTTTGCCAACAAAGGTCTGTTTAGTCAAGGCTATGGTTTTTCCAGTGGTCATGTATGGATGTGAGAGTTGGACTGTGAAGAAAGCTGAGTTCTAAAGAATTGATGCTTTTGAACTGTGGTGTTGGAGAAGACTCTTGAGAGTCCCTCGGACTGCAAGGAGATCCAACCAGTCCATTCTAAAGATCAGCCCTGGGTGTTCTTTGGAAGGAATGATGCTAAAGCTGAAACTCCGGTACTTTGGCCACCTCATGCGAAGAGTTGACTCATTGGAAAAGACTCTGATGCTGGGAGGGATTGGGGGCAGGAGGAGAAGGGGACGACAGAGGATGAGATGGCTGGATGGCATCACTGACTCGATGGACGTGAGTCTGAGTGAACTCCAGGAGTTGGTGATGGACAGGGAGGCCTGGCGTATGTCGGACACGACTGAGCAACTGAACTGAACTGAACTGAACTGATGACATCCTTGTATATTGATATGGCAGGAAATACTCCATTTCACAGGTTTTTGTAATATTTAAGAGTAGAGCAGATAAAGATTGTTAGAGCAAAAATGAGAGGAAACCTACTTTGCCAGGGATGAACAAGAGTGGGAAGGGTATTTCAGAAAGATAAACTTTTGTGTGTAAATCTGCAGTCTTCCAGGAATCCTGCAGGTACTAAAAGAGTGATAATGTGGCACAAGCCTGGATCCCAGCCTTCCTCAGGCTGCAGCTGGGGCTATTATTTGGGAATAGGTTGTGTAGGTTTATTTCAGGAGACTTTTAGGAGTCTATTTCTTTGACAATGAAGAACCATCAAATGTTTTTAAAAGCACAAGTGGTATGACTTAAGCTATATTTTGATACAATTATGTTTTAAATACAGATATGTTGTAAAATGTAAACTGAAATCAATAAAGCACCCTGGAGAAGGAAAGTGCGATCCACTTCAGCATTCTTGCCTGGGAAATCCCATGGACAGAGGAGCCTGGTGGGCTATAATCCAAGGGTTGCAGAGTCAAACACAACTTAGCACACAACTTAGCAACTAAACTACAACAATAAAACATACAAAAACAAACAAAAACATAAATACATATAACCCTCAGTGTACAAAAAGAAGGAATCAACAAAACAGTTCATAACTTTTTTTATAAATATATAAAAATAACTGTAATTATAAAATAATTATATATTTAAATATACATATAATATATATATAAATCAAGTTGTTGTTCAGCTGCTAAAAATCAAGTATAAGGTGGATTGCTGGGAGAAATAGCAACAACCTCTAATATGCAAATGATACCATTCTAAATGAAGAGGAACTAAAAGGCCTGTTGATGAGGATGAAAGAGGAGAGTGAAAAAGCTGGCTTAAAACTCAATATTCAAAAAACTAAGATCATGGATTCTGGTTCCATCACTTCTTGAAAAATAGATGGGGGAAAAATGGAAACAGTAACAGATTTATTTTCTTGGGCTCCAAAATCACTGCAGACTGTAACTGCAGCCATGAAATTCAGACACTTGCTCCTTGGAAGGAAAGCTATGACCAACCTAGATAGTATAGTAAAAAGCAGAGATATCACTTTGCTCACAAAAGTCCATCTAGTCAAAGCTATGGTTTTCCCAATAGTCACAAATGGATGTGAAAATTTGAACATGAACATGAAGGCTGAGTGCCAGGAATTGATGCTTCTGAACCATGATCTTGGAGAAGACTCTTGAGAGTCCCTCGGACAGCAAGGGGATCAAACCAGTCAATCCTAAAGGAAATTCATGAATATTCATTGGAAGGACTGCGGCTGAAGCTGAAGCTCCAATATTTTGGTCATCTGCTGTGAAGAGCCAACTTATTGGAAAAGACCCTAATGCTGGGAAAGACTGAACACAGGAGAAGAAGGGGACGACAAAGGATAAGATGGTTGGATGACGTCACCAACTCAATGGACATGAGTTTGAGCAAACTTTGGGAGACAGCAAAGGACAGGGAAACCTGGAGTGCTGCAATTCATGGGGTCACAAAGAGTCGGACATGACGTAGCAACTGAACAATAACAAGGTACTGTGCTGTATACACTTGTTGAGTACAAAAATGAATGACTTTTCCCTAGACTTAGGTAATTTATGAGATAGGTTGCTGGTGGTTGTTAGAATTGGAAAGAAGTGAAGGATGTCAGAGATAAGAAACAAAGAATCTTTGGGGTTCAAGAAGTACCAAAGGATGTTTCCTGTGGTTGCTTTTCCTGTACCTCCTGTTCCCCTCACTAACACCCAGGCACATACAGTGTCCTTTTCCATTTTGGGGCTTGTATGTTGTTGAACAAATGTTATTAGGAAGAGAAAACATTTTTGGATTTAAAATATTATTTCATGCTGTACATTTAAATTAGAGCATTTCTTCTTCACTTAAGATGGCAATATATCAAATTTCTGAAAGCCCATAAATAATTAGTAATACTTTGTGGACTTCTAAACATGTTTCTTTTTCATATTGTTTTTCTCTACCAAATTACCCAAAAGAAAGCTATCATAAACAGAATTAAAATGTGTGAAACCTCCATATGGTTATTGTGGCTTTTCATGGTATAGCTATAGAGTTGAATCTCAATTCTGCCACTAGTGTTAGGATCAGTTTCAAGTAGAACTACTGAATATTTTTCCCTCTGTATCCCAATCTATTCTAGCATGTATCATTTGCTTGATAGATGAATGTCTCATATTGCAAGGAGCACAGATGCGTCTTTTTCTCAGCTATAATGATGAAAAACTCCAGTAAGCAATTATTTTGTGAATGGATTTTACAGAATGCCAACTCATGCTGCAGAACTAATTCATCCTTCTGTTAACAACAAACATTCACCCAAATGTTCCCCCACCTGCCACAATAAGTGTGATAACAAATACAAGATTTTAGAAAAACCGTGTATTTACCAAATTCTGAAGCAGAGTTCAATCATAGTAATATTATGGATTTTTATGAAGAAAAATCACTAGATTTTAACATATTGCAGTATATCATAATCTAGAACATTGTAATGTTAACATATTTCAAAGAAACAATCTTGTTATGAAATTTGCTTCAACCTCAGGGAAAGCAATTGAAAATTTCTAACAACTTATGAAAAATACACAGCTTGAGGAGTTGGGTATTTTCTTACTGACCCACTGTTTACCCTCTAATGTTTTATTTATAACTAAAGACTTAAAGAAGCAAATTAAGAAGCTTTACTGTTGGTATTAAAAGTTTTTAAAAAATTTAAAGGAAACTCAATGATTTCTATTATATTTGGGCTCCAGTCTAAACTCTGAGTTTTCTACCTAATTAAAAAATCAGAAAAGTTCTTGAGGTTCATTATATACAAAATGGAGAGTCTCCAATTACTTTACTTCATCACCACCACCTCCAAGATAATCATTGTATAACCATACTTACTTTTGTACTTCAGGTCTAGAAGGAAAAACTGTTGCCTCTGATATCCAAGCTTAGTCCTCTTTGGTTTTCTGTGTTTACTGTAACAAATTACTGCAAACTTAAATAACAGAAGTTTCCTAGCCTCTTCCAGCTTTGGGCAGCTCCAGATGTTCTTTGACTGGAGGCTGCATCACTTTATCTTCTGCTCTTCTGGTGTCTGTCTTGAAATTCTTGCTACCTACCTCTTACAAGGATATATGTGATTGCATTTATGGCCCACTCAGATAATCCACGGAGAAGGCAATGGCACCCCACTCCAGTACTCTTGCCTGGAAAATCCCATGGACGGAGGAGCCTGGTAGGCTGCAGTCCATGGGGTCGCTAAGAGTCGGGCACGACTGAGCAACTTCACTTTCACTTTTCACTTTCCTGCATTGGAGAAGGAAATGGCAACCCACTCCAGTGATCTTGCCTGGAGAATCCCAGGGACGGGGGAGCCTGGTGGGCTCCGTCTATGGGGTCGCACAGAGTCGGACAAGACTGAAGCAACTTAGCAGCAGCAGCAGCAGATAATCCAAGTGGGTTTCCCTGGTGGCTCAGCGGTACATAATCCACCTGCATTGCAGGAGACAGGTTTGATCCTTGGGTCAGGAAGATTCCACTGGAGAAGGAAATGGCAACCCACTTCTGTATTCTTGCCTGGGAAATCCCATGGACAAAGGAGCCAGGTGGACTATAGTCCATGAGGTCTTAAAAGAATTGGACACGACTTAGCAACTAAACAACAGATGACCCAAAATAAAACTTTCCTCTCAAGAGACTTAACTTTACCATTTCTTTTATCATATATTATTCACAGATTTTAGGAAATTAACAGGAATATCTTTTTCAACTCACTATACCATCTATCTGTGGTTTCATCCCATACTTTCCTACCTCTGCTGAGATTTTCTCCCTCTGATTCTCACCCCACCTCTTGCCTCTTCCTCCCTTCCCCTCATACCTTTGACTCCTCCTTGTCAATGGTTTCCTTCCCTCATCATATATTCATAGTCTGTTAGGGCTACCATAATGAAGTATCACAGTTTGGGTGGTATAAACAACAGAAATTTATTTTCTCACAATTCTGGAGGCTAAAAGTCTGAGATCAAGGTGTTGTTAGGATTGATTTCCTTTGAAACCTGTCTCCTTGGCTTAAAGGCAGCCTCTTCTCTCTCTCCTCATATGGTCTTCACTCTGTAAATTTGTCTCCTAATTTCCTCTCCTTATAAGGACATCAGTCATATTGGATTAAGGACCACTCTAATGACTTCATTTTAGTGTAATAACCTCTTTAAAGACCCTATCTCCAAATATAGTCACATTCTGATGAGGGGGGAAGGAGGGTTAGGACTTCCACCTATAAATCTGGGGCAAGCACAATTCAGGGCATAACACAAACCATTCTTTCCCACTCTGAAAACAACAGTAGCAACAAAAACTTCCCTTCAAAAGAACTATTCCCTCAAAGTTCCTTCTGTATAAGACATTTACTTCCCATCAAATATCCTGTGCTCCTCTACATTTCCTGGCCCTCTTGCTATAAGCTAGAGCCTTGGGACTAATTTTCAATAGGCAGTATGCAGTTCTAATGGACCAGTAGGGGCTTGTACTATGAAAATGTGAATATAAAAAAGAAAAGTAATTTCATTTTAGAGTCATGGTCTCATAAGACTGGCAACAAATGGATTATAATGTTCATTTCATAAAAAGTGGTTTCTGTGATAGTCTCAGCTGCATTGTGTTCTCATGCCATCAGCTTTCATCAATGCAGGGTTTAAGAAATAGCTTTATGAAATCCATTATGACATTTCTGTAGGAAATGTCCAAAAATCATCTCTAAAACATCTCCAAAAATCTTTGCTTCCCCAGAGAGGTCCTTTTTACTTTTGTCAGTGATTATCTTATGATTGACATATTAGTTTGTTTGATTTTGGTTTTGGTTTTTTGTTTCATTCTTATATTGCTTGAAGTCATATTTAGGATACAAGTTATACAACTAGAAGATAAGCTCAATAAAGGTAACAATTGGGACTGTCTTAGTCACATTCATGTATCCCCTATGCCTGGATCAGTTCAGTTCAGTTCAGTTCAGTCACTCAGTCATGTCTGACTCTTTGCAATCCCATGGACTGCAGCACACCAGGCCTCCCTGTCCAACACCAACTCCCGGAGTTTACCCGAACTCATGTCCATTGCGTCAGTGATGCCATCCAGCCATCTCATCCTCTGTTGTCCCCTTCTCCTCACACCTTCAATCTTTCCCAGCATCAGGGTCTTTTAAAATGAGTCAGCTCTTCGCATCAGGTGGCCAAAGTATTAGAGTTTCAGCTTCAACATCAGTCCTTCCAATGAACACTCAGGATTGATCTCCTTTAGGATGGACTGGTTGGATCTCCTTGAAGTCCAAGGAACTCTCAAAAGTCTTCTCCACTTGAACCACAGTTCAAAAGCATCAATTATTTGGCGGGGTGCTCAATAAACATTTATTAAATAAATGAATGAGCAACTTTACAAAGTTACATGGCCTGAATATCTACACTGTCATTTTAAATTTTTATTTATTGATTGATTTACTTGTTGGCTGTGCCGGATCTTCATAGCTTCATTGGCTTTCTCTAGTTGCAGTGAGCAGAGGCTATTCTCCTATTGCCATACTCAGGTTTCTCTTTGCTGTGCCTTTTCTTTTTGAAGAGCATGGGCTCTAGGGTGCACAGGCTTCATTAGCTGTGGCTCATAGGCTCAGTAGCTGCAGCTCCCAGACTCTAGAGCACAGGATCAATAGTTGTAGTGCACAGGCTTAGTACCTCCACAACACATGGGATCTTCCCAGACCAGGAATCAAACCTGTGTCTCCTGCTTGGGCAGGCAGATTTATCACCACTGAGCCACCAGGGAAACCCTACACTATCATTTTCTCTCCAGATCTCAACTTTCCAGTTTTTCTGGTATTTTCCTACACCACATTGTTTTTTATTTGGGTGAGTCCTAAGTCGTGTCCTACTCTTTGCGACCCTACAAGCCCACAAGGCTCCTAAGTCCATGGAATTTTCCAGGCAAGAATATTAAAGTGGCTGGCCATTTCCTACTCCAAGGGATCTTCCTAACCCAGGTATCAAACCTGTGTCTCTTGCATCCCCTGCTTTGGCAGGAGGATTCTTTACCAGTGAGCCACCTGGGAGGCCCGTTTTTTATTTATCAGTTCAGTTCAGTCTTTCAAGTCATGTCCGACTCTTTGAGACCCTATGGACTGCAGCACTCCAGGCTTCCCTGTCTGTCATCAACTCCCAGAGCTTGCTCAAACTCATGTCCATTCAGTTGGTGATGTCATTCAACCATCTCATCCTCTGTCTTCCCCATCTCCTCCTGCCTTCAATCTTTCTCAGCATTGGGGTCTTATACAATGAGTCAGTTCTTCACATCAAGTGGCCAAAGTATTGGAGTTTCAGCTTCAGCATCAGTCCTTCCAATGAACATTTGGAACTGATCTCCTTTAGGATGGACTGGTTGGATGTCCTTGCAGTCCATGTCTCTCAAGAGTCTTCTCCAACACCATAGTTCAGAAGCATCAACTCTTTGGCGCTCAGCTTTCTTTATAGTCCAACTCTCACATCCATACATGACCACTGGAAGAACCATAGCTTTGACTAGACAGACCTTTGTCAGCTAAGTAATGTTTATTTCTGAATCAATGATTTTGAAAATATCTTCAATAAACATTTAATTGAATAAATTGACTCAGTCAACATATATTGTTTCCAAAAGCTTGATACTTTTTGCATGGTAAAAAATGACAGAGACAGTCCTACCAAGAGACTCTCAGCATTCATTTTACATCAAGTCAGCAGTCTTCCCAGAATGGGTTAAGGAGTCAGGTCTGGGAACATCAGTCAGGAACCTCTGATGTCCCTAGAATCTTTCAAGGGGGGCTCTGCAAGGTCAAAACTATTTTCAAAATAGTACTAAGACATTATTTGCCTTTTTCACACTTATTTTGTCAAGAGTATATAGTGAGATTTTCTGGAGACTGCATGATGTGTGGATAGCTTAACAAATTGAATTAAGAAACTAGCTACTTTCTATTAACCTTTTAAAAAGACACTAAAAGGGAGGGCACAGTTTGAATATACCTCTAGGCTAAATGCTTATAGTCTTGTAACCAAAATTTAAACCTGCCCCAATTTCCCTATCGGAGAAGGCAATGGCAACCCACTCCAGCACTCTTGCCTGGAAAATCCCATGGACGGAGGAGCCTGGTAGGCTGCAGTCCATGGGGTCGCGAAGAGTCGGACACGACTGAGCGACTTCACTTTCACTTTTCACTTTCCTGCATTGGAGAAGGAAATGGCAACCCACTCCAGTGTCCTTGCCTGGAGAATCCCAGGGACGGGGGAGCCTGGTGGGCTGCCGTCTCTGGGGTCGCACAGAGTTGGACACGACTGAAGCGACTTAGCAGCAGCAGCAATTTCCCTATAATGCTGACTCTGACCTTAAAGGAAGCTTTAGTTTTCCTCTTATCAGCATCAACTTACAGCTTCCTAGCCAATCAAGTGACCATATATACAAACAATTCAAATAATAAATTGCTATTACCCTAAAAAATTGTAAAGTTCTAGTTACCAATCACAATAAGAATCACTGTACTCCCTCACTCATGCTTTGTAAACCTGAGCTATAACTTTGAAAGTCAATCTTTTACCACGCTTAGTTTTGAAGTCTCCTTGTTCACAAGTTATTTGTTTCTTAATCAATAAAATATTTGTATCAAGTAAAGTTCTCTGAATTTTCTTTTGGCAAACCCAAATGTTATAACAATTTACAAAAATGTGAAACAATACATTCTTCTCAGTATTTTTTTTTTGTTCTAGAAGACTGATAATTTTACCACAAATATATATGTTAACAGGCATTTACTGAAAACATTTTCAATGATTATTTTATTTCTGTTTTAATTTTTAACATGATAAATGTTGTTAGATATAACGCATATACAAAAGCTCCATAGGAGATACTCAAAATGATTAAGACCATGAAATATTCCTGAGAGTAAAAAATGAGAATCACTAAGCTAAAAAGGACAATAAAAAAGGCAGTTCAGTTCAGTCGCTCAGACATGTCTGACTCTTTGTGACTCCATGGACTGCAGCACGCCTGGTTTTCCTGTCCATCATGAACTCCTGGAGCTTACTCAAACTCAGGTCCATTGAGTTGGTGATGCCATCCAGCCACCTCATCCTCTGTTGTCCCCTTCTCCTCCCACCTTCAATCTTTCCCAGCATCAGGGTCTTTTCAAATGAATCAGTTCTTCGCATCAGGTGGCCAAAGTATTGGAGTTTCAGCTTCAGCATCAGTCCTTCCAATGAATATTCAGGACTAATTTCCTTTAGGATGGAATGGTTGGATCTCCTTTAACCCAAGGGACTCTCTAGAGTCTTCTTCAATACCACAGTTCAAAAGCATCAATTCTTCCATGCTCAGCTTTCTTTATAGTCCAACTCTCATATCCATACATGACTACTAGAAAACCAAAGCTTTGACTAGGTGGATCTTTGTTGTCTCTGCTTTTTAACATGCATCTAGGTTGGTCATAACTTTTCTTCCAAGGAGCAAGCATCTTTTAATTTCATGGCTGCAGTTACCATCCACAGTGATTTTGGAGCCCCAAAAAAGAAAGTCTCTCACTGTTTCCATTGTTTCCCTATCTGTTTGCCATGAAGCAATGGGACCAGATGCTATGATCTTAGTTTTCTGATTGTTGAGTTTTAAACCAACTTTTTCACTCTCCTCTTTCACTTTCACCAAGAGGCTCTTTAGTTCTTCTTAGCTTTCTGCCATAAGGGTGGAATTATCTGCATATCTGAGATTGTTTCTCCCAGCAATCTTGATTCCAGCTTGTGCTTCATCCAGTCCAGCATTTCTCATGATGTACTCTGCATATAAGTTAAATAAGTAGGGTGACAATATACAGCCTTGATGTACTCCTTTCCCAATTTGGAACCAGTGTGTTGTTCCATGTCCAGTTCTAATTGTTGCTTCTTGACCTGCTAACAGATTTCTCAGGAAACAGGTCAGGTGGTCTAGTATTCTCCTCTCTTTAAGAATTTTCCACAGTTTGTTGTGATAAAGAAGGCAGAGCACCAAAGAATGGATGCTTTCTAACTGTGGTGCTGGGGAAGACTCTTAAGAGTCCCTTGGACATCAAGGAGATCAAACCAGTCAATCTTAAAGGAAATCAACCCTGAATACTCTTTGGAAGGGGCTTCTCAGGTGCCTCAGTGGTAAAGCATTTGCCTGCAATGCAGGAGAGTCGGGTTCGATTGTTGGTCAGAAAGATCCCCTGAAGAAGGATATGGCAACCCACTCCAGTATTTTTGCTGAGAAAATCCCATGGACAGAGGAGCCTGGTGGGCTGTATACAGTCCATGGGGCAGCAAAGAGTGGGATACAACTTAGCGACTCAACAACAGTTCTTTGGAAGGACTGATGCTGAAGCTGAAGCTCTGATACTTTGGCTGCCTGATATAAAGAGCTGACTCAGTGGAAAAGACCCTGATGCTGGGAAAGACTGAGGGCAGGAGGAGAAGAGGGTAACAGAGGATGAGATGTTTGGAATGGCATCACTGATTCACTGGACATGAACTTGGGCAAACTCTGGGAGAAGATGAGGCACAGGGAAGCCTGGTGTGCTGCAGCCCATGGGGTTGCAGAGTCGCACCTGACTTGGCAACTGAACAACAACAGCAAAGGTTAAACAGATGGAGCTCCTTCCTCCATGTAGTAGGAACACAAAACTGAAAATAAATGTTTTTTTTCTTTCCTCCTTTGGACTGCTAGTCCCAGGGAACACCTATGATATCATGATTGGGCAACATCTTGAACACACACACACAAAATGCTCAATAGAATGAGAGGAATATGAGTGGTGGCTACACAGATAGACAGTATACAGATCTAGAGGTACAGCCCCAAAGTTCGTTTTCTCTTTTCACTTCCATCTGACATTTACTTCAAATCAGAATTACCTTTCATCAATTCCTGGCTCCTGAGAAATTAGGATTTCTCTCTGATTTTCCTGGCAAAATTCCCCAATCAGAGAGATTTCTGACATCCTTGATCAGTGACCCTTACGTTTCTGATACCACTGTCCACAGATCTTTTTACATGAGGTTATTTCTGAGATATGGCCTTGCTCTGGAATGACAAATATATTTCATAGCAAGTACCAACTCTGATATATTGTTAGCAGTTGGCTGGAACATTGCGAAGAAATCTGAGGTATTTCCAGGCTTGGCAAGACAAATGCCATCATTGATTAGTGGTCTGCCCTGAGTCCTAGATGTGTTAGCTTGTATATGTGTGTTTTCTGACCCTATAAAATCTATTAGAATTGCTGTGGTCAAACAGCTACAGAGAAAGACAATAAATGTTTAGTACATGAAAAAATTACCCAAAAATATAGCTACTATGGTGGATAATAACAGATATCAGTGACAATATCTCCCTCATAAGCAAACTCAATTCATTTAAAATATAAGCATTTTTTTAAGATTCAGAATAACAAATTCATTTAAAAGAGCATAAGATTTGCCTTAAAGAGTGCAGTTGCATAGCCTGTATATCTATATATCCGAGGATATTTTTACCTTTCACACGAAATAGGATAGATGCCAACTACTCTTGATTATGGCATTTTAGGAACTTGGCTGAACTTACTTTCAGAAGCCATCTCCTCAAAATGAAATTTAGGAAGGTGAATTTTAAGGATGCCAGCTGTGGCTCTTGACAATTCCCAGATGTTGTCACTGCTGCTGCTATAGAGTAGCATCTGCTGCAAGTCCTATTCCTTTACAACATGTCATCTTGTTGGGGTAATTAATAAATAATACATAGAGGAAGAAGGAGGAAACTGAAAGAGGAGGAAGAACAAGAGAGAAAAGAAAGAAATCAAACAATGACAAATACTGAATGATACCACTTATATGTTGTATCTTTAAAAAAAAAATTTTTTTTAACTCATAGATACAAATACCAGACTAGTAGTTGCCAGAGATAAAGGATTAGGAGTGGATGAAAAAGGTGAATGTTGTCCAATGGTACAAAAAAAGAAATGAAAGGAGAAGGAAGATGATAATTATGATGGTGATGACAAGGAGAAGAACAAGGGGAGGAAAAGAAAAATAAAAAGAAAGACACAAGTTGCTCCTGGAGATCTGGGCCAGCCTAACTTTTCCCTTGCTTGGCAGGAAGCACAGATATTAAGTACTTCTTTAGAATGTGTTTCTGTGTCTATTAACTCTACACACGACTGCCTTAGCACTGATACAAGCTGGCAATATATTCTTTTAAATCATATTTTGTTGGTGAAATAGAAGAAATTTCAGCTCCTTGGAGAACAAAGCTCAAGCACTGACAAGAGCACTAACTTGTTCCTTTACGAATTTGCCTTATTGTCGTTTTGCCTGGGAGTTACACTGTGGAGAAGCGTATACAGGAAAGCAAGTGTTGCCTGGAGCTAATAAGTCTGGCTCTAAATACAGTATTGTGAAGGAATTGGGAGGAAAGTGAAACCAGAAAAGACTAATATAGAATTTGTTCCCTTGGAAACAAAAGAATGCTTAGTGCTTTTGGAATAAATAGTAGCACAAAAGGTGTGGCTCTAAAATGAAATTCTGACAATATAATCACAAATAACACTGCTGCCGATGCTGCTAAGTCTCCTCAGTCGTGTCCAATTCTGTGCGACCCCATAGATGGCAGCCCACCAGGCTCCCCCGTCCCTGGGATTCTTCAGGCAAGAACACTGGAATGGGTTGCCATTTCCTTCTCCAATGCAGGAAAGTGAAAAGTGAAAGCGAAGTCGTCAGTCGTGTCTGACTCTTAGTGACCCCATGGACTGCAGCCCACCAGGCTCCTCCGTCCATGGGAGTTGCTGCTGCTGCTAAGTCGCTTCAGTCGTGTCCAACTCTGTGCGACCCCATAGACGGCAGCCCACCAGGCTCCCCCGTCCCTGGGATTCTCCAGGCAAGAACACTGGAGTGGGTTGCCATTTCCTTCTCCAATGCAGGAAAGTGAAAAGTGAAAGTGAAGTCGCTCAGTCGTGCCCGACTCTTAGCGACCCCATGGACGGAGGCCAGGCTCCTCCGTCCATGGGATTTTCCAGGCAAGAGTACTGGAGTGGGGTGCCATTGCCTTAGTGAGGAATAAATAGGGAGGATAAACATAAAATTTTATAGTTTACATGCATTTAACTCATAGGTCAAGACTACACCGATTATATACCAAAGATAAACTGACGGGAACCAGAAGCTATGCTGGTTATTGCTTTACTGATGAGGGTGAAAGGTCACAATGAGCAGAAATTTGCTCCCTTACCTCCCAGCAAAACTGACCGATATCAAAAGGGAATTTTAAGCTTTATTTTGGAGTAAGAAGAAAAAGAACAATATGCAAAATAGGACATATTCTAAGAGAAATCATTAAGTAAATGACTTCATACAGTTTAAATCTTTAAAATGGTAGCTAGTAGAAAATAGTGTGAATTTCTTAACACTAAATCTTTAAAAATTTACTCCTCCTCAGATTAATAAATTTGAATTATGAAATTCTATAAACCAGGTGATATTCCATGATCTTCCCCTTAAACAAAAGGACTAGCATGGTGTGGTGCTAGTGGTAAAGAATCTACCTGCCAATGCAAACTTAAGAGATGTGAGTTCAAAACCTGGGTCAGGAAGATTCCCTGGAGGAGAGCATGGCAACCCACTCCAGTATGCTTTCCTGGAGAATCCCAAGGACAGAGGCGCCTGGAAAGCTACAGTGCACGGGGTCAAAAAGAGTCGGACATGACTAAAGTAACTTAGAACAGACACATGCATGGTGTTTAAGACAATGTTATAGTTATGCTAACTCTCTTTTAAAAAATATATGAATCACACTATTAGATGTTCCTAAATTTCTTCTGGCTCTAAAATTTTTTAAATCTAAGATCTTATTGTATGAGTGTCACCAGTTATCACAGGCATATATCCTTGATTCACTCTTAATCAATTTTGTTATTAAGTTGAATACTTAATCACTATAGAAGGCAGGCGATGGCAGAAATAACAATGTTGAATGACACAGTTAATTTTTGAACTAATCTCAGCTAATTAGTTGAGCTTAATAATAGTTTGTTCTTCTTGATATCCCCAGGGTATACCATAAATTCTGGCATATAGTAGACCTCAAACACTATTTGTTGAAAGAATAAATGAATGAATGGGTCAAAAATAACAAGGTGAAAGTTATCAAATAAAATTAATTTGTTCAGGTACAGAATAGACTGAACTTGGTTTGATAGCAATTTAGATAAATACCAGTCAGATACAGTTCATTACCAGCTCAATTTAAGCCAAGAGTCCAATTAACAGAAGTATAATATCTAGGGAAATTAATCTCACTGACACCGCTCTAGTCAGACTATGTGTAAAATACTAAATTCCTTCTGGGCATCAGTTTCTAAAGCTGACATTGCCAAGCTAGAGTTTAACAAGAGAGGGTAGCCAAGATATTTAGAAATCTGGAGATCTTGTCAGGAGATAAAATTGAAGTATCTGAGATGTTTAACTTGGAAAAAGAAAGCAAGAGGGACATGCTTTGAATATCTAAAGAGTTGTCATGGGAAAGATATATTAGAATCATCCTCTGAGTCACCCAAGGAAAGAATATTGAAGTGACAGGGAAACAGATCTTGCTTTAGTATAAGGAAGGAATTTCTAACAGTTAGATTTGTCCCAAACAGGATTAATCTGCCCTGCAAAGAAGGGAACACTTCATCATTTTAAGTGTTCAAGCAAAAAGTACATAATCTGCCACAAGCTTGCAAAGAAATTATTGCTGTAGATGGGTATTAGCATGGATGATCTGAAGAGCCTTTCCTGCCCTGATACTCTCTGATTCTATAAGCCCTGAGTGATTCACTGCCTATCTCTTCAACATCATAATAATCTCTATTTTCATTGACTTTTTTTTTATTTAATACCCAATTAGTCCTCTTTGTTCTTTCTCCCATTACTCTCATTTGCTCGTGAGGTAGTCCTACAATCAAACATTCATTGAAACCTCAGAAGGGAAAAAAGAAATTGCCTCTTAATAGTCACAACCAGGAATTTCCCTGGCAGTCCCGTGTTTAAGACTCCACTCTTCCAATGCAAGGAGCATGAGTTCTATACCTGGTTGGTGAGCTAAGATCCCACATGCCACACAGCAACCAAAAGGAAAAAAAAAAATCTCAACCTCTTTGCCCTAAAAGCAAATGGATTTCTTCCACCCGTGACTCATACTAGTTTCCTGAGACATTGATGCTTTCTATGTGTAGGATTATAGTGCCATTTTTCATGGTGGGATTGAGGTAACTGTTAAATCCCAAAGGGCAATAAGATAATGTTAGCCATGTAATTAACAATATCTCTGTAATTTCTGTACAGTAACAAATAGTAAATACTGACTTGCATGAAAATACCCATTTTGCCATTGTTTTGTTTCATTTTCCTAGTTGAGTTGGAGAAAGTTTATCTTGGAGGAACTTTACAGGATCACATCCTCTGCCATTTCAGTGAAGCCAACAACCCACATTACAAATGTTAGAATATCTAATTAGCCTTAGATGAATCTAAGGATGGTGCCACAACCACATACCAGTGTAGCTGAAAAGACCTTGAGTCCTTTCCACATAATGAACATGTCAAAATCTGACTTAGGTTTGTAGAAAATAAAAATTTCTGTTAGGAAATATTCTAGAGAATTGACATGCTGTTTTTCAAATCTACACAAGCTTATTCTTAAAAGGAATCTCTCATCTCTTATTCAGTAGCCACTTGTGCTATTTACCATTATCCTATCGGGTAATCTATCAGAGGTTGTCCAACATTGAACTATTTCCCATTCAAATGTTTATCCTTCATTCAAAATGACTGAAATTATAGTTATGATATGTGGCTGCTAACTGGAGGTGGTTGCTTTGAATCTCATGATCTCAGAATCTGAACAAATGTGTGCCCTTATCAATGGTCTAAACCAGAGCCATCCAATAGAACTTTTGGTGAGGATAAAATTGGTTTTCTATACTGTCCCATAAGATAGCCATGAGCCACATGTGGCTATTGAACACTTGAAAGGTAGCTATTGTGACTAAACAACTAATATTAAATGATACATGTATTTTTAAAGACTACTATTAGAGCAGTTTTAACTTCACAGCAAAACTGTGAGAAACATGCAGAGACTTCCCATATACGCCATTCCTCCACACACTTATAACCTCTCCATTATCAATATCCCCTACTAGTGTGGTACATTTGCTACTAATACAATCGATATGCTTACATTTATTTACACATCAAAACCACCCAAAAGCCCATAGTTACATAATGGCTCATTCTTGATGTTGCACATTCAATTTATGTGAACAAATGTGTAATGACAAGTGTCTCTCATTATAGTATCATATAGAGTATTTTCATTGTCTTAAAAAAGCCTCTGTGTTCCACATGTTCATCCTTCTTCCCTTCCCAAATGCTGCCAACCATTGATTTTTCACAATCTCCATAGTTTTGCTTTTTCCATAATGTCATGAAGTTGAAATTATACAGTATGTAGGCTTTTCAGATTGGCTTCCTTCACTTAGTAATATGCATTTAAATTTTCAGCATGTCTTTTCATGACTTGATAGCTCATTTCATTTTAGCATTGAATAATATTCCATTGGCTGTATGTACCATAGTTCATTTACCCATTCACCCTTTGAAAGAAATATTAATTGCTTCCAAGTTTGGGCAATTACAAACAAAGATGCTATAAACATCTGTGTGCAGGTTTTATGTGGACATAATTTTTTGATTCCTTTGAGTGAAATCCAAGGAGTGTGATTGCTAAATCATATGTTAAGAGCATGTTTAGCTTTGTAAGAAAGCGCCAAACTGTCTCCAAGATAGCTGTACTATTTTGCATTACCATCCATGAATGAGGATTCCGTTGCTGCACATCCTAGCCAGTATATGGTGTTGTCAGCATTCCAGATTTTAGTCATTCTGATAGGTGTGTAGTGGCATCTCATTGTTTAAATTTTTATTTCTTTGATGATATATGATACGGAGCATCTTTTCATATGCTGCTTTGTCATCTGTATATCTACTTTGGTGAGTTATCTGTTAAAATTTTTGGTCCATTTTTCATTTTTTGTTTTATTGTTGAATGTCATGACTTTTTTATATCTTTTGAAAAACAGTTCTTATCAGATGTGTCTTTTGCAAATATCTACTACCATGCTGTGGCTTGTCTTCTGTTCTCTTGACATGGACTTTTGCAGAGCAATTTTTAATTTTAATGAAGTCCAGTTTATCAATGATTTATCTGTTGTGCCTTTGTTGTTGTGTCTAAAAAGTACTGACATGCTACAAGTCATCTAAATTTCCTCCCGTTATTTCCTAGGTGTTTCATAGTTGCATTCTTCATTTAGGTCTGTGATCTATTTTCAGTTAACTCATATGATGAGTGTAAGATCTATATCTAGATTCTTCTTTTCTTTCTTGCATGTGAAAGCCTAGTTGTTTCTGTACCATTTACTTAAAAGACTATCTTTGCTCCATTGTATTGATTTTGTTCCTGGGGTCGCAAAGAGTTGGACACGACTGAGCGACTGAACTGAATTGAACTGAACTGATGTGGTTTTATTTCTGAGCTCTCTATTCTGTTTCATTGATATATTTGTCTATTCTTTCACCAATACCACACTGTCTTGATTACTGTATCTTTGTAATTAGTCTTAAATTCAGGCAGTGTCTGTCCTTCAACTTTCTTCTTCTTCAACACCATGTTGGCAATTCTGGGTCTTTTGATTCTTCATATAAACTTTAAAAAGAGCTTGTTGATATCCACAAAATAAATTACCTAGGTTTTTTTTTTTAAAAACTTTACATAATTGTATTAGTTTTGCCAAATATCAAAATGAATCCGCCACAGGTATACATGTGTTCCCCATCCTGAACCCTCCTCCCTCCTCCCTCCCCATACCATCCCTCTGGGTCATCCCAGTGCACCAGCCCCAAGCATCCAGTATCGTGCATCGAACCTGGACTGGCAACTCGTTTCATACATGATATTTTACATGTTTCAATGCCATTCTCCCAAATCTTCCCACCCTCTCCCTCTCCCACAGAGTCCATAAGACTGTTCTATACATCAGTGTCTCTTTTGCTGTCTCATACACAGGGTTATTGTTACCATCTTTCTAAATTCCATATATATGCATTAGTATACTGTATTGGTGTTTTTCTTTCTGGCTTACTTCACTCTGTATAATAGGCTCCAGTTTCATCCACCTCATTAGAACTGATTCAAATGTATTCTTTTTAATGGCTGAGTAATACTCCATTGTGTATATGTACCACAGCTTTCTTATCCATTCATCTGCTGATGGGCATCTAGGTTGCTTCCATGTCCTGGCTATTATAAACAGTGCTGCTATGAACATTGGGGTACACGTGTCTCTTTCCCTTCTGGTTTCCTCAGTGTGTATGCCCAGCAGTGGGATTGCTGGATCATAAGGCAGTTCTATTTCCAGTTTTTTAAGGAATCTCCACACTGTTCTCCATAGTGGCCGTACTAGTTCGCATTCCCACCAACAGTGGAAGAGGGTTCCCTTTTCTCTACACCCTCTCCAGCATTTATTACTTGTAGACTTTTGGATCGCAGCCATTCTGACTGGTGTGAAATGGTACCTCATAGTGGTTTTGATTTGCATTTCTCTGATAATGAGTGATGTTGAGCATCTTTTCATGTGTTTGTTAGCCATCTGTATGTCTTCTTTGGAGAAATGTCTATTTAGTTCTTTGGCCCATTTTTTGATTGGGTCATTTATTTTTCTGGAGTTGAGCTGTAGGAGTTGCTTGTATATTCTCAAGATTAGTTGTTTGTCAGTTGCTTCATTTGCTATTATCTTCTCCCATTCTGAAGGCTGTCTTTTCACCTTGCTAATAGTTTCCTTTGATGTGCAGAAGCTTTTAAGGTTAATTAGGTCCCATTTGTTTATTTTTGCTTTTATTTCCAATATTCTGGGAGGTGGGTCATAGAGGATCCTGCTGTGATGTATGTCAGAGAGTGTTTTGCCTATGTTCTCCTCTAGGAGTTTTATAGTTTCTGGTCTTACATTGAGATCTTTAATCCATTTTGAGTTTATTTTTGTGTATGGTGTTAGAAAGTGTTCTAGTTTCATTCTTTTACAAGTGGTTGACCAGATTTCCCAGCACCACTTGTTAAAGAGATTGTCTTTAATCCATTGTATATTCTTGCCTCCTTTGTCAAAGATAAGGTGTCCATATGTGCGTGGATTTATCTCTGGGCTTTCTATTTTGTTCCATTGATCTATATTTCTGTCTTTGTGCCAGTACCATACTGTCTTGATAACTGTGGCAAAGAGGACACTAACAGATGGAGAAATATACCATGTTCATGGATTGGAAGAATCAATATAGTGAAAATGAGTATACTACCCAAAACAATTTATAGATTCAATGCAATCCCTATCAAGCTACCAACAGTATTCTTCACAGAGCTAGAACAAATAATTTCACAATTTGTATGGAAATACAAAAAAACCTTGAATAGCCAAAGCGATCTTGAGAAAGAAGAATGGAACTGGAGGAATCAACCTACCTGACTTCAGGCTCTACTACAAAGCCACAGTTACCTAGGTTTTGATTGGGATTGTACTGAATCTACAGATCAAGTCTGGAAGAATTGGCATCTTGACAATATTGACTGTTCCTATCCATGAATATTGACTATCTCTCCCTTTAATTAGTTTTTCTCTGATTTCATTCATTAGAGTTTGTAGTTTTCCTCATGTAGATCTTATACATATTTTGTTAGATTTATACCTAAGTATTTCAGTTGGGGGGTTGTTACTGAAAACATTATGTTTTCAATCTCTATTTGTTTGTTTCTGATATAATCTTCAGTTCAGTTCAGTTCAGTTGCTCAGTCGTGTTCGACTCTTTGGGAACCCATGAATCACAGCACACCAGGCCTCCCTGTCCATCACCAAATCCTGGAGTTTACCCAAACTCACATCCATCAAGTCGGTGATGCCATCTCATCCTCTGTTGTCCCCTTTTCCTCCTGCCCCCAGTCCCTCCCAGCATCAGAGTCTTTTCCAATGAGTCAACTCTTCGCATGAGGTGGCCAAAGTATTGGAGTTTCAGCTTCAGCATCAGTCCTTCCAATGAACACCCAGGACTGATCTCCTTTAGGATGGACTGGTTGGATCTCCTTGCAGTTCAAGGGACTCTCAAGAGTCTTCGCCAACACTACAGTTCAAAAGCATCAATTTTTTGGAGCTCAGCTTTCTTCACAGTCCAACTCTCATATCGTTACATGACCACTGGAAAAACCATAGCCTTGACTAGACAGACCTTTATTGGCAAAGTAATGTCTTTGCTTTTGAATATGCTATCTAGGTTGGTCATAACTTTCCTTCCAAGGAGTAAACGTCTTTTAATTTTATGGCCGCAATCACCATCTGCATTGATTTTGGAGCCCCCAAAAATAAAGTCTGACACTGTTGCCACTGTTTCCCCATCTATTTGCTATGAAGTGATGGGACCAGATGCCATGATCTTCGCTTTCTAAATGTTGAGCTTTAAACCAACTTTTTCACTCTCCTCTTTCACTTTCATCAAGAGGCTCTTTAGTTCCTCTTCACTTTCTGCCATGAGGGTGGTGTCATCTGTATATCTGAGTTTATTGATATTTCTGCTGGCAATCTTGATTCCAGCTTGTATTTCTTCCAGCCTAATTTTAATTAATTTAAATAGCTTCATCTGTCTAGTGACTATCCTTTTAGGCAGCACAAGCTGTCTCTACAAATTACAATCTTGAATTGAGCACCGAATAATTAATTTTTTGAACTGTGGTGTTGGAGAAGACTCTTGAGAGTCTGAGAGTCCCCTTGAGAGGACTGCAAGGAGATCAAATCAGTCAATTCTAAAGGAAATCAGTCCTGAATATTCATCGGGAGGACTGATGCTGAAGCTGAAGCTCCAATACTTTGGCCAACTCATGCAAAGAACTGACTCATTGGAAAAGACCCTGATGCTGGGAAAGATTGAAGGCAGGAAGAGAATGGGACAGCAGAGGATGAGACGGCTGGATGGCATCACCGGACTGGATGGACATGAGTTTGAGCAAGCTCTGGGAGCTGGGAAAGGATAGAGAAGCCCGACATTCTGCAGTCCATGGGGTCATAAAGAGTCAGACACTGCTGAGCTACTTACCTTATTGGATTAGTCAAAACCTTCGTTCAGGTTTTCCTGTAAAATGTTATGGGAAAATCCAAAGGAACTCTGTGACCCATAGCATGATTCCCTACACAAATCGAACTGCCCTACGTTAACAGAGAAGACCTAATGTTAACTGCAGGTTGGGGAACAGCTCCTCCCCCGCCTCGCCAAAATAAATCAAGTAGAGGGCAGGGAAGAAAAAAAAAAGAGTGCTTAACTTTATTATCACTGCGCCAAAATATTAGGAATAATGCAAACAAACCCTTGAAGTAACACTTTATTAACTTGGCTTTCTGGCAGACGAGTACACAAACTGGAGGGCTGGCTCTCCGCAGCCGCGAAGGGATCCCACTGCTGCTGCTGCTAAGTCGCTTCAGTCGTGTCCGACTTTGTGCGACTCCATAGACAGCAGCCCATTAGGCTCCTCTGTCCCTGGGATTCTCCAGGCAAGAATACTAGAGTGGGTTGCCATTTCCTTCTCCAATGCATGAAAGTAAAAAGTGAAAGTGAAGTCGCTCAGTCGTGTCAGACTCTTCGCGACCCCATGGACTGCAGCCTACCAGGCTCCTCCGTCCATGGATTTTCCAGGCAAGAGTACTGGAGTGGGGTGCCATTGCCTTCTCCGAGGGATCCCACAGCCCAGGACAAACCTCCCGCGCGGGGAGGGCGGGGCTGCTGCTTTTCTGGCCCCGCCCCCGCCGGCGCAAGTCGCGCACGTTCCGTAGCTGCGTCGCGGAGAGTCTCTTGTCCCTCTGCGCGGCCCGTTCCGCCTCGGCTCCCGCGACCTTTGGGCTGACGTGTCCGCGGTTCGTCGGCGGCTGGGCGAATAGGGCCGAGATGGCGGACGCCTGGGAAGAGATTAGGCGTTTGGCGGCAGATTTTCAGCGGGCGCAGTTCGCAGAGGCCACGCAAAGGTGCCTGACCCTCCCTCTCCGTTTGTGGAGTCCAAAATAGCCTCGGGTGGCCACTCCGCGATCTGAGGCTGCAAACCCCAGGCCTTGAATCCCGGACCTTCCCATCCCCTGTCAGCGTTCCCGCCCCCTCCCTTCCTCCCAGAGACTGGAATGCGGTTTCCAAAATAGTTCTCGGTGGGGAAGACGTAGAACATTCCTTCCCACCCCTTCCAAGCCCCAGCAAGGTGCAGGCGAGGCCACCCCACCTCAATGGCTGGGGCCGGTGACACTCCTAAGACTATCCCTCTGATCCTTGCTTAACTGTTAGCAAGTCCCTGAAGCGTCATTGCCTATTATACACTTCCAGACTTAGAGCTTGAAAGGAGAGGCTAACCCCAAGGTACAGTATTTTGCAAATACTATGTTGAGTCCGTAAACAATTTGCCTTCTTGTTCACCAGTATAGGTGTGCTAGGCCAGAGCCATACTCCCATCTGTCATTTTTAGGGACTCCAGACACTTGACGTTTTTGGAGGTGTGTCCTGAAAAAGCCCCCTAAATTTGCTTTTCACCTTTATGGAACACCTATAACGCTAATAGAACCCTTTTTTATCTGTTGACTACTTCTTGCCTTGTTCCTCCTGGAGCTAAAGACTTTAATCCTCTAATGCTGTGTTTTGTATCACTGCTAGCAAATGAGGACACTTAAGTGTTTGTGTAACTATCAGTTGCAAATTATGGTTTTCCTGGCCTAGCCATGGCCTAGCTAGGTGTCCTGCTTAGAAAGCTTATAGATAGGAGTGAGGCAACTATGCATTTAATAAAATAAAATTTTGGTTTTTTTTTAAACTGAAGCGAAAGCGAAAGTTGAACCAAAAGTAGGACGTGTTTTTTCTTTTACTTAAATTACGTGTCTTTACTTTTCTATTTACATTGAAGATTAGAAGCATGCCTAAAAGAGCAAACTCGAAATCTAAAATAGATTTGTAACAATGAACTACATGATTTAAGTTAATGTAAACCTGTTTACGCCCTAGAATTTTTTTAAATGTATTGAATTAGTATTATACTAAAAAAGATGCAGATGCTGTAATATAGAACCTAATGACTGTCCAAACTTTTAAAAACCCATTGTCATACATCTCCTTAAACATTATTGAACACTGGATGTAACAAATTCCTTTTTTAAAACTTTTGTTTCCCTCAGATTGTCAGAACGGAACTGCATTGAGATTGTGAATAAATTGATTGCTCAGAAACAGCTGGAAGTAGTTCACACACTTGATGGGAAGGAATATATTACTCCAGCCCAAATTAGTAAAGAAATGAGAGATGAGCTACATGTTCGAGGTGGTAAGTAATTCCTTAGTTTTTTCTTCTGGTTCTTTGGAAAGGGGCCTGGGCATGACCTTTCAAACCATAAATCATAAATGATTTGGAGGTTATAGGACACCCTTCTCAATTGTTAATATGATAATCAGCTTTAATACTTTTAAATAGATTTGGGTGAACATTATATAATTTAAATGAAGTCAAATATTGTCACTTTACAGAATCGCATTTTTTATTTTGAGTTATGTCTTCTGTTTGTGAATTAATCAGCTGTTTCTTTTCACAGTTCTTGAATTTATTGGGTGACTCAGGGTGGACTTAGCTGTCTGTTATCAGGTGATAATTATGAAAAGGGAACAGAGGTTTTAAATTACAGACCATTGAAAATCAAGACTGTAATGGTCTTTTTTAAATTTTGTTTGCAAATTACAAAATAATTTAGTATGATGTTATATCAGATTGTAGGAAAAGCTACTACAAACACGAAAAAGTTTTTGTTTCCATTGCGTTTTTGAAATATGAAAAAATTACTGAGCAAATTTGAATACTGTTTGATTAAAATAGATGCATCTGTGAAGACAACTTGTTAGATGTTATTAGATATACCCTTGGTGTTTGTTTTTTATCTTACTGCATAGTCCTAATAAAATACTAGCTATAATTTGAAATGCTTAACAGATATTCTTTAGGTAATAAGTGATAACATACCAGTTTCAAATAATTGAAAATAATTTATCTGAATTTTGTTGTCAATATGTCTTTGGTCACAGTAGATAAATTGTGAAGGGATGAAAATAACCCTCATAGGTCTGCCCTACTCAGTGTCAGCTGATGCTGGTTATTAGTTTGATATGACACATGGAACTTTGAAAATAAGCTATCCTCTATATTTTAGCCATGGATACTTATTATGATAATAACTTGTCTTTGAAGGCATTAATTACTGTGGCCCTGTTGGTAAAGAATCCACCTGCAATGCAGGAGACCCTGGTTCTATGCCTGGGTCGGGAAGATCGCTGGAGAAGGGAACAGCTACCCACTCCAGTATTCTTGGGCTTCCCTGGTGGCTCAGATGGTAAAGAATCCTCCTGCAATGCAGAAGACCTGGGTTCGATCCCTCCCTTGGGAGAAACAGCTACCCACTCCAGTATTCTGGCTTGGAGAGTTCCATGGACAGAGAAGTCTGGTGGACTACAGTCTGGTGGGTCACAAAGAGTCGGTCACAACTGAGTGACTCTCACTTTTCACTTTCATTGTGTCCTTTGCAGAAAGATTTATGTTTTGGATCTTGAAATGTCCAAAACATAAATATGTTGGAATTTGCAGTTTGGAGCTGGTATTTACTTTCTGATAACTTAAATGAATGTCTTTTCTTTAAAGGTCGAGTAAACATCGTTGATCTGCAACAGGTAAATTTCAGCTTTGTAACAGTTTTTACTTTGATTTCTCAACTTTTTATGTTACTAATTTTTTCAATGCCTTAAGTAGCCACTTGATATTGGTATCGTATTGTGTTTGTGAAGAAATAATTATATGACCTTCACTGATACATTTAATCAGTTTAACAAGTTTTTCTTTCTCAGTTGACTTGCTTATACTTTATTCTTTAAAAAATAAACTCATAGTTACCATTTTATTTAATTATAGAGTTTATGTAATTTTGAGAGAAAAATCACTAGTTTCATGGTGACTTGTTTTTAGTATGTGGAAGTTAAACCTAGAAAATATTTTTAGAAAATACAAGTGTACATGTCATCAGTAAGGGTTTTGTTGTTGTTGTTCAGTGGCAAAGTCATGTCCAACTGTTTCCGACCTTATGGGCTGCAGCATGCCAGGCCTCCCTGTCCCTCACCATCTCCTGAAGTTCACCCAAGTTCGTGTCCATTGGATCAATGATGCCATCCAATTGTCTCTTACTCTTCTGCCCTTTCTCCTTTTGCCTTCAATCTCTCTCATCATCAGGGTCTTTTCTAATGAGTCAGCTCTTCGCATCAGGTGGCCAAAGTATTGGAGGTTTAGCTTCAGCATCAGTCCTTCCAAAGAATTTTCAGGGTTGATTTCCCTTAGGCTTGACTGGTTTGATCTCCTAGCTGTCCAAGGGACTCTGAAGAGTCTTCCCCAGCACCACAGTTCAAAAGCATCAATGCTTTGGCATTCAGCCTTCTTTATGGTCCAACTCTCACATTTGTACATGACTACTGAAAAGACCATAGCTTTGAGTATACAGACCTTTGTCACTGTATAGGTTTGTCATAGCCTTCCTTCCAAGAAGCAAACATCTTCTAATTTCATGGCTGCAGTCACCATCTGCAGTAATTTTGGAACCCAGGAAGAAAAAAATCTGTCACTGCTTCTATTTTTTCCCCTTCTATTTGCCAGGAAGGAATGGGGCCAGATGTTATGACCTTTGGTTCAGTTCACTAGCTCAGTTGTGTCTGATTCTTTGTGACCCCGTGAATCGCAGCACGCCAGGCCTCCCTGTCCATCACCAACACCCGGAGTTCACTCAAACTCACATCCATTGAGTCAGTGATGCCATCCAGCTATCTCATCCTCTGTTGTCCCCTTCTCCTCCTGCCCCCAATCCCTCCCAACATCCGAGTCTTTTCCAATGAGTTAACTCTTTGCATGAGGTGGCCAGAGTACCGGAGTTTCAGCTTCAGCACCATTGCTTCCAAAGAACACCCAGGGCTGATCTCCTTTAGAATGAACTGGTTGGATCTCCTTGCAGTCCAAGGGACTCTCAAGAGTCTTCTCCAACACCACAGTTCAAAAGCATCAATTCTTCAGAGCTCAGCTTTCTTCACAGTCCAGCTCTCACATCCATACATGACCAATGGAAAAACCATAGCCTTCACTAGACAAACCTTTGTTGGCAAAGTAATGTCTCTGCTTTTGAATATGCTATCTAGATTGGTCATAACTTTCCTTCCAAGGAGTAAGCATCTTTTAATTTCATGGCTGCAATCACCATCTGCAGTGATTTTGGAGCCCCAAAAAATAAAGTCTGACACTGTTGCCACTGTTTCCCCATCTAGTTCCCATGGAGTGATGGGACCAGATGCCATGATCTTTGTTTTCTGAATGTTGAGCTTTAAGCCAACTTTTTCACTCTCCTCTTTCACTTTCATCAAGAGGCTTTTTAGTTCCTCTTCACTTTCTGCCATAAGGGTGGTATCATCTGCATATCTGAGGTTATTGCTATTTCTCCCAGCAATTTAATGTTGAGTTTTAAGCCCGCTTTTTCACTCTCCTCCTTCACCGTCATCAAGAGGCTCTTTAGTTCCTCTTTACTTTCTGCCATTAGTGTAATATCATCTGCATATCTGTGGTTATTGATAATTTCTCCTGGGAGTCTTGATTCCATTTTATAACTCATTCTGCTCAGCATTTCGCTAATGTACTCTGCATACAAGTTAAATAAACAGTCTGACATATACAGCCTTGTTATACTCCTTTCCCAGTTTTGAACCAGTCAGTTGTTCAATACAGGATTCTAACCGTTGACTTTTGGCCAGCATACAGGTTTCTCAGGAGACAGGTAAGATGGTCTAGTATTCCCATCTCTTTAAGAATTTTCCACAGTTTGTTGTGATCCACACAGTCAAAGGCTTCTGCATAGTCAGTAGAACAGAAGTAGATGTTTTTCTGGAATTCCCTTGCTTTCTCTATGATTCAGTGAATGTTTACAATTTGATCTCTGGTTCCTTTTCCAAACTCACCTTGTACATCTGAAAGGTCTTGATTCAAATACGGCTGAAGCCTACCTTGAAGGATATTGAGCATAACCTTACTAGCTCAAGGAGGTGAGTGCAATTGTCCAATAGTTTGAACATTCTTTAGCACTGTCTTTCTTTGGAATTTGGATGAAAACTGACCTTTTCCAGTCTTATGGCCACTGCTGGGTTTTCCAAATTTGCTGACATATTGAGTGCAGCACTTTAACACAGTCATCTTTTAGTATTTTAAATAGCTCATCTGGATTTCTGTCACTTCCACTATTTTTTTTTTTGGTAGTAATGATTGCTAAGGCCTACTTGACTTCACACTCTAGGATGTCTGGCTCTAGGTGAGTGACCACACCATTGTGATTATCCATGTCATCAAGACCTTTTTTGTACAGTTCTTCTGTGTATGCTTGCCACTAATCTCTTCTGCTTCTGTTAATTCTTTATTGTTTCTGCCCTTTATCATGCCCATCCTTGCATGAAATACTCCTTTGATGTCTGCAATTATCTTGGAGATATCTAGTCTTTCCTATTCTGTTTTTTTCTGTTTCTTTGCATTCTTCATTGAAGAAGGCCTTCTTATCTCTCTTTGCTATTCTCTGGAACTCTGCATTCAATTGGATGTATTTTTCCCTTTCTCTACTGCTTTTCACATCTCTTTCCTCTGTTATTTGTAAAGTTTCCTCCAACAACCACTTTGCCTTCTTGCATTTCTTTTTCTTTCAGATAGTTTTGGTCATTACCTCCTGTACAGTGTTACAAAGCTCTGTCCATAGTTCTTCAGGCATTCTGTCTACCAGATATAAGCCCTTGAATCTATTCATCACCTTTACTGAATAATCATAAGGGATTTGATTTAGGTCATACCTGAATGGCCTAGTGGTTTTCCCCACTTTCTTTTAGTTCAAACCTGAATTTTGCTGTAAGAAGCTGATGATCTGAGCCACAGTCAGCTTCAGGTCTTGTTTTTGCAGGCTATATAGAGCTTCTCCATCTTTGGCTATGAAGAATGTAATCAGTCTGATTTTGGTATTGATCATCTAGTAATGTCCATGTGTAGAGTTGTCTCTTGTGTTGGTGAAAACGGGTGTTTGCTATGATCAGTGAAGTCTCTTAGCAAAGCTCTGCTAGCCTTTGCCCTGCTTCATTTTGTATTCCAAGGCCAAATTTGCCTGTTATTCCACGTATTTCTTGACTTCCTATTTTTTCATTCCAGTCCCCTATAATAAAAAGTACATCTTTTTTTGGTGTTAGTTCTAGAAGGTCTTGTAGGTCTTCATAGAACCATTCCACTTCAGCTTCTGTGGCATTACTGGTTGGGGCATAGACTTTGATTACTGTGATATTGAATGGTTTGCCTTGGAAATGAACTGAGATCATTCTGTTGTTTTGGAGATTTCACACAAATACTGCATTTTAGACTCTTGTAGGCTAGCAGAGCTTTGCTAAGAGACTTCACTGATCATAGCAAACACCCGTTTTCACCAACACAAGAGACAACTCTACACATGGACATTACTAGATGATCAATACCAAAATCAGACTGATTACATTCTTCATAGCCAAAGATGGAGAAGCTCTATATAGTCTGCAAAAACAAGACCTGAAGCTGACTGTGGCTCAGATCATCAGCTTCTTACAGCAAAATTCAGGTTTGAACTAAAAGAAAGTGGGGAAAACCACTAGGCCATTCAGGTATGACCTAAATCAAATCCCTTATGATTATTCAGTAAAGGTGATGAATAGATTCAAGGGCTTATATCTGGTAGACAGAATTCTTGCCCATCAGTTCAGTTCAATTCAGTCGCTCAGTCGTGTCCGACTCTTTGCCACCCCATGAATCGCAGCACACCAGGCCTCCCTGTCCATCACCAACTCCCGGAGTTCACTCAGACTCACGTCCATCGAGTCAGTGATGCCATCCAGCCAACTCATCCTCCGTCGTCCCTTCTCCTCCTGCCCCCAATCCCTCCCAGCATCAGAGTCTTTTCCAGTGAGTCAACTCTTCTCATGAGGTGGCCAAAGTACTGGAGTTTGAGCTTTAGCATCATTCCTTCCAAAGAAATCCCAGGGCTGATCTCCTTCAGAATGGACTGGTTGGATCTCCTTGCAGTCCAAGGGACTCTCAAGAGTCTTCTCCAACATCACAGTTCAAAACCATCAATTCTTCAGTGCTCAGCCTTCTTCACAGTCCAACTCTCACATCCATACATGACCACAGGAAAAACCGTAGCCTTGACTAGACGAACCTTTGTTGGCAAAGTAATGTCTCTGCTTTTGAATATGCTATCTAGGTTGGTCATAACTTTCCTTCCAAGGAGTAAGCATCTTTTAATTTCATGGCTGCAATCACCATCTGCAGTGATTTTGGAGCCCCAAAAAATAAAGTCTGACACTGTTGCCACTGTTTCCCCCTCTAGTTCCCATGGAGTGATGGGACCAGATGCCATGATCTTCGTTTTCTGAATGTTGAGCTTTAAGCCAACTTTTTCACTCTCCTCTTTCACTTTCATCAAGAGGCTTTTTAGTTCCTCTTCACTTTCTGCCATAAGGGTGGTATCATCTGCATATCTGAGGTTATTGATATTTCTCCCGGCAATCTTGATTCCAGCTTGTGCTTCTTCCAGTCCAGCGTTTCTCATGACGTACTCTTCATATAAGAAAAATAAGCAGGGTGACAATATACAGCCTTGACGTACTCCTTTTCCTATTTTGAACCAGTCTGTTGTTCCATGTCCAGTTCTAACTGTTGCTTCCTGACCTGCATACAGGTTTCTCAAGAGGCAGGTCAGGTGGTCTGGTAGTCCCATCTCTTTCAGAATTTTCCACAGTTTATTGTGATCCACACAGTCAAAGGCTTTGGCGTAGTCAATAAAGCAGAAATAGATGTTTTTCTGGAACTCTCTTGCTTTTTTGATGATCCAGCGGATGTTGGCAATTTGATCTCTGGTTCCTCTGCCTTTTCTAAAACCAGCTTGATCATCAGGAAGTTCACGGTTCACGTATTGCTGAAGCCTGGCTTGGAGAATTTTGAGCATTACTTTACTAGCATGTGAGATAGTGGTGGATATAATGGTCATCTGAGTTAAATTTGCCCATTCCCGTCCATGTTAGTTCACTGATTACAAAGATGTTGATGTTCACTCTTAACCATCTCTTGGTTGACCACATGAAATTTACCTTGGTTCATGGACCTACTTTCCAAGTTCCTATGCAATATCATTCTTTACAGCACTGGACTTTACTTTCACCACCAGGCACATCCACAGCTGAGCATTGTTTCTGCTTTGGCCCAGCTGCTTCAGTCATTCTGGAGCTATCAATCTGGGATAATTGCCTTCTGCCCTACCCCAGGAACATATTGGACACCTTCCAACCTGGGGGACTCATCTTCTGATATTGTATCTTTTTGCCTTTTTCTATTGTTCATGGGGTTCTCATGGCAAGAATACTGGGGTGGTTTGCTACTTCCTCCTCCAGTGGACCATGTTTTGTCAGAACTCTCCAACATAACCCGTCTGTCTTGGGTGGCCCTGCAGGGCATAGCTCATAGGTTGATTGAGTTTTGCAAGCCCCTTCACCTTGACAAAGCTGTGATCCATTAGGGGGCATCAGTAAGGTACACTACACTATATGCAGGAAACTGGCCATTTTTGTGTGAATAGGTTTAATTTCTTATTTTTTCAAATTTTTTTATTTTTTTTCACGGTATAGTTGATTTATAGTTCTTTTTCAAAATCCTTTCCCACATGGGTTATTACAGAACATTGGATAGTATTCCCTGTGCTATACGGTGGGTCCTTGTTAATTATTTTATACATAGTACTGTGTATCAGTTCAGTTCACTCACTCAGTCGTGTCCGACTCTTTGTGACCCCATGGACTGCAGCATGCCAGGCCTCCCTATCCATCACCAACTCCTGGAGTTTACTCAAACTCATGTCCATTGAGTCAGTGATGCCAACCAGCCATCTCATCCTCTGTCATCCCCTTCTCCTCCTGCCTTCAATCTTTCCCAGCATCAGGGTCTTTTCACATGAGTCAGCTCTTCTATCAGGGGGCCAAACTATTGGAGTTTCAGCTTCAACATCAGTCCCTCCAATGAATATTCAGGACTGATTTCCTTTAGGATGGACTAGTTGGATCTCCTTGCAGTCCAAGGGACTCTCAAGAGTCTTTTCCAACACCACAGTTCAACAGCATCAATTCTTCAGTGCTCAGCTTTCTTTATAGTCCAACTCTTACATCCATACATGACTACTGGAAAAACCAGAGCCTTGACTAGACAAACCTTTGTTGGCAAAGTAATGTCTCTGCTTTTTAATATGCTATCTAGGTTGGTCATAGCTTTTCTTCCAAGGAGCAAGTGTCTTTTAATTTCATGGCTGTAGTCATCATCTGCAGTGATTTTTGGAGCCCCACAGAAATAAAGTCTGCCACTGTTTGCACTGTTTCCCCATCTATTTGCCATGAAGTGGTGGGACCGGATGCCATGATCTTAGTTTTCTGAATGTGCAGCTTTAAGCCAACTTTCTCACTCCCCTCTTTCATTTTCATCAAGAGTTCTTGATCTTTAGTTCTTCTTTGTTTTCTGCCATAAGGGTGGTGTCATCTGTATGTCTGAGGTTGTTGATATTTCCCCTGGCAGTCTTGATTCCAGCTTGTACTTCATCCAGCCCAGCATTTCTCATGATGTACTCTTCATATAAGAAAAATAAGCAAGGTGACAATGTACAGCCTTGATGTCCTTTTCCTATTTGGAACCAGTCTGTTGTTCTATGTCCAGTTCTAACTGTTGCTTTCTGATCTGCATACAGATTTCTCAGGAGGCAGGGCGGGTGGTCTAATATTCCCATCTCTTTCAGAATTTTCCACAGTTTATTGTGATCCACACAGTCAAAGGTTTTGGCATAGTCAATAAAGCAGAAATAGATGTTTTTCTGGAACTCTCTTGATTTTTCAATGATCCAGTGAATGTTAGCAATTGATTTCTGGTTCCTCTGCCTTTTCTAAAACTAGCTTGAACATCTGGAAGTTCACAGTTTATGTATTGTTGAAGCCTGGCTTGGAGAATTTTGAGCATTACTTTACTAGCGTGTGAGATGAGTGCAATTGTGTAGTAGTTTGAGCATTCTTTGGCATTGCCTTTCTTTGGGATTGGGATGAAAACTGACCTTGTCCAGTCCTGTGGCCACTGCTGAGTTTTCCAAATTTGCTGGCATTTGAGTAGAGCACTTTCACAGCATCATCTTTTAGGATTTGAACTAGCTCAACTGGAATTCCGTCACCTCCACTAGCTTTATTCATAGTGATGCTTTCTAAGGCCCACGTGACTTCACATTCCAGGATGTCTGGCTGTAGGTGAGTGATCACACCATTGTGATTACCTGGGTCGTGTAGATCTTTTTTGTACAGTTTTTCTGTGTATTCTTGCCACCTCGTCTTAGTATCTTATGCTTCTGTTAGGTCCATCCGTTTCTGTCTTTTATTGAGTCCATCATTTTCTTAAAGAGATCTCTAGTCTTTTCCATTCTATTGTTTTCCTCTATTTCTTTGCACTGATCACTGTGGAAGGCTTTCTTATCTCTCCTTGCTGTTCTTTGGAACTCTGCATTCAAATGGGTATATCTTTTCTTTTCTCCTTTGCTTTTCACTTCTATTTCACTCCTTTTTTAATGGCTGAGTAATATTCCACTCTATATATGTACCACATCTTCTATATCTTTTCCTCTGTCAGTGGACATTTAGGTTATTTCCATGTCTTACTTGTTGTAAATAGTGCCCTAGTGAACATTGGGGTGAATGTATCTTTTCAAAATATGCTTTCCTCCAGATGTATGCCCAGGAGTGAGATTACTGGACCATATGGTAGTTATATTTTTAGTTTTTTAAGAAACTTCATACTGTTCACTGTAATGGTTATACCAGTTTTACATTCCCACCAACGGTGTTCGGAGGGTTCCTTTTTCTCCACACACTGTCCAATATGTATTGTTTGGAGACTTTCAGATGATGGCTGTTCTGATTGGTGTGAGGTTATAGCTGATTGTAGTTTTGATTTGCATTTCTCTAATAATTAGTGATGTTGAGCATATTTTCATGCTTTTGGCCATCTGCATTGTCTAATTCAATGAAACCATGAACCATGCCATGTAGGGCCACCCAAGACAGATGAGTCATGGTGGAGAGTTCTGACAAAACATGGTTCACTGGAGAAGGGAATGGCAAACCACTTCAGTATCCCTGCCTTGAGAACCCCATGAACAGTATGAAAAGGCAAAAAGATAGGACACTGAAAGATGAACTCCTCAGGTTGGTAGGTGCCAAATATGCTTCTGGAGAACAGTGGAGAAATAACTGCAGAAAGAATGAAGAGATGGAGCCAAAGCTAAAATAGCACCCAGTTGTGGATGTGACTGGTGCTGGAAGTAAATACCGATGTTGTAAAGAACAATATTGCATAGCAACCTGGAATGTTAGGTCCGCGAAACAAGGTAAATTGAAAGTGGTCAAACAGGAGATGGCAAGAGTGAACATCAACATCTTAGGAATCAAAATGATCTATGTTCGTTTCCAAGGCAAACCATTCAATATAATAGTAATCCAAGTCTGTGCCCCAACCAGAAATGCTGAATAACCTGAAGTGGAATGGTTCTGTGAAGACCTACATGACCTTCTAGAACTGACACTAAAAAAGATGTCCTTTTCATTATAGGGGACTGGAATGCAAGAATAGGAAGTCAAGAAATACCTGGAGTAATAGGCATATTTGGCCTTGGAATACAAAATGAAGCAGGGCAAGGGCTAACAGAGTTTTGCCAAGAGAATGCACTGGTCATAGCAAACACCCTCTTCCAACAACACAAAAGAAGACTCTACCATGGACATTATCAGATGGTCAATACCAAACTTAGATTGATTATATTCTTTGCAGCCAAAGATGGAGAAGCTCTATACAGTCAGCAAAAACAAGACTGGGAGCTGACTGTGGCATAGATCATGAATTCCTTATGGACAAATTCAGACTGAAATTGAAGAAAGTAGGGAAAACCACTAGACCACTCAGGTATGACATAAATCAAATTGCTTAATGATTATACAGTGGAAGTGACAAATAGATTCCAGGGATTCGATCTGATAGAGTGCCTGAAGGACTATGGACAGAGATTCGTGACATGGTATAGGAGACAGGGAGCAAGACCATCGCTAAGAAAAAGAAATGCAAAATGGCTGTGTGAGGAGGCCTTACAAATAGTTGAGAAAAGAAGAGAAGCTGAAGGCAAATGAGAAAAGAAATTATATACCCATTTGAATGCAGAGTTCCAAAGAATAGCAAGGAGTGATAAGAAAGCCTTCCTCAGTGATCAGTGCAAAGAAATAGAGGAAAACAGCAGAATGGGAAAGACTAGAGATCTCTTCAAGAAAATTACAGATACCAAGGGAACATTTCATGCAAAGATGGGCTCAATAAAGGACAGAAATAGTATGGACCTAATAGAAGCAGAGGATAGTAAGAAGAGGTGGCAAGAATGCACAGAAGAACTATACAAAAAGATCTTCTTGACCCAGGTAACTATGATGGTGCGATCACTCACCTAGAGCCAGACATCCTGGAATGCCAAGTCAAGTGGGCCTTAGAAAGCATAACTGCAAACAAAGCTAGTGGAGGTGATGGAATTCCAGTCAAACTATTTCAAATTCTAAACAGTGATGCTGTGAAAGTCCTGCACTCAGTGTGTCAGCAATTTTGGAAAACTTAGCAGTGGCCACAGGACTGGAGAAGGTCAGTTTTCATTCCAGTCCCAAAGAAAGCCTATGCTAAAGAATTCAATATACCACACAATTCCACTCATCTCACACTCTAGGAAGATAATGCTCAAAATCCTCCAAGCTAGGCTTCAACAGTATGTGAACTGTGAACTTCCAGATGTTCAAGCTGGATTTAGAAAAGGCAGAGGGACCAGAAATCAATTTGCCAACATCCACTGGATCATCAGAAAAGCAAGAGAGTTCCTGAAAAACATCTACTTCTGCTTTATTGACTGTGCCAAAGCTGTTGACTCTGTGGATCACAACAAACTGTGGAATATTCTGAAAGAGATGGGAATACCAGACCACCTGACCTGCCTCTTGAGGAATTTGTATGCAGGTCAAGAAGCAACATTTAGAACTAGACATGGTTCCAAATCGGGAAAGGAGTATGTCAAGGCTTTATATTGTCACCCTGCTTATTTAACTTATATGCAGAGAACATCATACGAAATGCTGGGCTGGATGAAGCACAAGCTGGAATCAAGATTGCTGGGAGAAATATCAATAACCTCAGATATGCAAATGACACCACCCTTATGGCAGAAAGTGAAGAAGAACTAAAGAGCCACTTGATGAAAGTGAAAGAGGAGAGTGAAAAAGTTGGCTTAAAGCTGAACATTCAGAAAACTAAAATCATGGCATGCAGTCCCATCACTTCATGGCAAATAGATGGGGAAACAGTGGCTGATTTTATTTTTTTGGGCTCCACAATCACTGCAGATTGTGACTAAGCCATGAAATTAAAAGACCCTTGCTCCTTGGAAGAAAAGTTATGAGAAACCTAGACATATTAAAAAGTAGAGACGTTACTTTGCCAACAAAGGTCTATCTAGTCAAGGCTAACTGTTGCTTCTTGACCTGCATGCAGAATACCAGTCAGGTGGACTGGTATTCCCATCTGTTAAGAATTTTCCACACTTTGTTGTCATCCACACAAAGGCTTTGAAATAGTCAATAAAGCAGAAATAGATGTTTTTCTAGAACTCTCTTGTTTTTTCAATGACCCAACGGATATGGCAATTTGACCACTGGTTCCTGTGGGCTCTATGGTAACATTAATGGTGAACTGCAAGGGAGACTTTCCCAACCTGATGCACTGCCAGGGCCCTGGTCCCTGTGGTGAGCCCCTGCCAACCCATGCCTCCACAGGAGACCATCCAACACTAGCCGGTGGTTTTGGTTCAGTCACCTGTTGGGTCACTGCTGCTTTCCTCTGGGTATTGGTGCCTGCAAGATTTTGTGTGTGCCCTTCAAGATTAGAGTCTCTGTTTCCCTCAGTCCTGTGGAAGTCATGCAAACAAATTCCACTGGCCTTCAAGGCCAGATTCCCTGGGGGTTCCCGCTCCTTTTGTCAGATCCCCAGGCAGGGAAGCCTGATGTGGAGTTCAGAAGCTTCACAACAATGAGAGTACTTCTTTGATATTATTGTTCTCCAGTTTGTGGGTCACCCACCCCACGGGAATGGAATTTTATTTTACAGTGATTGTGCCCCCTCCTACCATCTTGTTGTGGCTTCTTTGTCTTTGGACATGGGGTATCTTATTTGGTGGGTTCTAGCATTCTCCTGTCAGTGGTTGATCAACAGCTAGTTGCAGTTTTTGTGGTGTTGCAGGAGGAGATGAGCACACATCCGGCTACTCCGCCATCTTGAACTGAACAGCACTGATCTTGGTTTTTTGAATGTTGAGTTTTAAGCCAGGTTTTTCACTCTCCTCTTTCACCTTCATCAAGAGGCTCTTTAGTACCTCTTCACTTTCTGCCATTAGGGTGGTATCATCTGCATATCTGTGGGTGTTGATATTTCTCCCACAAACATTGATTCCTACTTGTGATTCATCTAGCTCGGCATTTCACATGGTGTACTCTGCATATAAGTTAAATAAGCAGAATGACTATATACAACCTTGATGTACTCCTTTCCCAGTTTTGAACCAGTCACTTGTTCCATGTAGGATTCTAACTGTTGCTTCTTGACCTGCACACAGGTTTCTCAGGAGGCAGGTTAAGGTGGTCTGGTATTTGCATCTCTTTCAATTCTCCACAGTTTGTTGTGATCCACACAGATTAACTTCAGCAATATTATCCAAAGGCAAAGACACGTACTGGAGACATACATAAATCCAGACTAACAGAGGTCTCACAGTTTCTGCTCAAGGTTTAAAATGCCTCTTTACATTTTTTTTTTTAAACCTTGGCTTGCAGTTCTACTAATGAATCCAAGGGCAAAGTCCCAGGAAAAGTGGGCTATGTTTGTATCTCAAGGACATAGTAAGAGTTAACTTCAAGCTTTCTTCTAGGTGTGTTTTCTCTCAAGGTCAGAATTCCAAAGGAAAAAAATATTTTAACAAGCTAACTTTCTCTAATTGCCTATACAAAAGAACCAATTTTGTTGAGAAGTGTCTGTTTTACGTCTTCCACCCACTTTTTTGATTGGGTTGTTTATTTTTCTTAAGTAAGTTGCATGAATTGCTTTTATATTTTGGAACTTTAACCCTAAGAAAACCATAATTCAAAAAGATACATGTACCCCAGTGTTTATTAGAGCACTGTTTACAGTAGCTAGGACATGGAAGCAACCTAGATGTCCATCGACAGATGAATGGATAGAGAAGTTTTGGTACATTTAAAAAATGGAATGTTACTCAGCCATGAAAAGGAATGTATTTGAGTCAGTTATAGTGAGGTGAATATGCCTGTAGCTTGTTATACAGAGTGAAGTACATTATTAATGCATATATGTGGAATCTAGCAAAGTGGTACTGATGAATCTATTTGTAGGGCAGGAATAGAGATGCAGACATAGAGAAAATACTTGTGGACAGAGTTGGGGAAGGAGAGGTGGGACAGATTGAGGGAAAAGCATGAAACACATTTTTACTCATTACCATGTGTAAAATAGATAGCTAATGGGAAGTTGCTGTATAACACAGGGAACCCAAAGTGGTACTCTATGACAATCTAGAGGGGTGGGATGGAGTTGGAGGAGGTTCAAGAGGGAGGGGAACATATGTATACTTATGACTGATTCATGTTGTTGTATGGCAAAAGCCAACACAATATTGTAAAGCAGTTATCCTCCAATTAAAAACAAATTTAAGAAAGAACCAATTTTGCAATTTCAAAAGAGTTTTAACCAGTTTTCTCTGGAATCTAAAGAATATTGTGGTCTCACAGTGTCAAAAAAGATTACCTTTTTTGTATTCATAGTTTTATAGCTAAAATTTAAATCAAATAGTGCTTAAACTGACACTAATAAGAGGGGCAGACTGGCTGATGAAATGTTGTCCCAGGGGTACTGTCAGTGGTGTTTATAACTGAAAGTGGACAGAAAGAACAAAAAAACTTAGTGTCCTAGGAGCGTTTTCAAGGGGTGCTTCTTTGGGTTTAGAAGGAGATCCTCCCAAGTTGAATAACCTGCAACCAAGAACAGCACTCCTAGAAATGAAGTCCAGCATCCTGGAAACATTACTAGGAGGCACCTGTAAGGGATTCATAACATCCTCTGAATTACCTTTGATCTTTACGCTGATGGGCTTTGGAGCATCCTCTACTCCCTCACTGCTTTCTAAGCAGACATCTCTGGTCAGCTTTGGTTCCTTTCAAGGTGCTTTCCCTCCCTGCCTATGGTGGACATTTGAACCAGTGCAAAGCAGTTGCCAGGTTTTCCCTTAAGCCTTTATAGACAACAGATCTCCCCTGTGTCCTATAACAAGATTTCCTACACTGGGGTGTACTCCTCAGGATTGAGTATTTATAAAATTTATGTTGTGATCTACCGAGAATTGGCCAGCTCACTAGGCTGTCCGTAGCAGTGTATGGGTTGCCAAAGCCTGGGGTCAGGGTGAGGGGGGCAGCTGAGAAGTAAAAGGAAAAACTCTTGGAGGAATTAGAGTTGAGAAGCATAATTATTTCAGATGTGTGTGTTTTGTAACAAAGATAAGACCTCAGGGTACCTGTGCACTCAGCCTGATGAAGACAGCACTGGCAGTTTAGAAATAAAAAGCAAAAGATCTTTTCCCAGGAGGATGTTGAACATATGTAGTGAAAAACAGGCCCTTCTGTGCAAGATAAGTAGGAAAGAAAGGCACAATCCAAAGGAGAAGCAAAGAAGATAGTGCATGCAGAGATCTCTTGCCATAGTTGAGCGAGACCTGCAAATTACCTTGGCAGCAGTCCGAATCATGGCACCAGATGATGATGATGATGGCAAGTGAGAGGACCTTGGTTCTTTTCTTCTTCAGAGAAAGAATTCCACAAAGAGACATTTTAAAGCAGACACAAAATTTATTGGAAGCATAGTACATGCAAAGAGAACAAAGAAGCAGTCTATTTAAAACAAAGCAGAAATACACACACAGGAAAGAGTGTGGGTGTCCTCCCTAATGAGGAGCATCCCAGAGAGGTGATTTAAATCACTTATATGGAAGCAGTTTTTCCTTGGTTTTTTATTTCCTCTGGCCAGTCATCTTTCTTCATTTCCCACCTCAGACTTGACTCAAGGCTCTTCCTAATATACTTATGCATCTTATTGCCAAGATGGATTCCAGCATGGAAGCCTATCGGAGATTGACAGCACCTATTATGGGATAGCGCCCCTCCCTTTTTGACCCCCAAGTCTTTCTACACATGTGCAGTCCTGGAGATCCTGATCTCAGGAGTGATAGATGTAGTCATCTTATTTCTTGACTCCAGCAGAGCTCAGCTTCTGCTATTAAGTTTATCCTTGAAATGTCTAGGGGAAGCAAAGGTCCAGTTTACTCCACTTGACAATATCCAGCTGTTTAGCTCAGGGACCCATCTACCTCCTACCTCAGAACCACGAGCCAGGATCTGCTGAGAAACCTCATTCACGACGCTGACAGTGGGTTTGGTTGACTTCTTTGCAAGCCCATGGATCACACCATGGGCTGAGATGTATCAGCAGGCTTGACCCCCTGAGTGCTGGCCTACAGAGCCTCTCTTGAGTGAGTGAATCAGGGCTGGGATGGTCCTTGGGCCAGGAGGCTCCCCATAGGGCAGCAGTCCAGTGATTGCTCAGAGGCAGTGGGCAGTTTGGGTCATAGACTCACAGACTCACTGCATGATGTCAGCAGGTCAGGACCTGGCTGTTGCACTGCTTCAGGCGCTCCCTCTCACTCCTGTCTGCCTCCCTGGAGACTAGGTGGGACTCTGGAGGTGAAAAGACCTTTGAAGTTGTGTGATTTTTGTAGTGCAAGCTTTCTTAGCAAGTGAAAGTCTACAGGTTCAGAAATGAAAGTGAATGAGCAATAAGCCCCTAATTGTTTGAGATTTTTTATAATATTTCAAATCAGTTTGAAATTCATCTAAGGGGAAGTAAGTTTTCATTTTTTTAAAAGTTCTAAAATATATAATTTCAAATTTTAAAACAATATGAACTTATCACTAATAGAATGTGTACTTATTTTCCAGGTAATTAATGTGGATCTGACTCATATTGAAAATAGAATTGGTGACATTGTTAAATCAGAAAAACATGTTCAACTAGTGTTGGGACAACTGATAGATGAGTAAGTACAATAATTAAGAATACCTTTTTGTGTTTCTTTTTTTGTAAGTTTATACTTAAATTTAGAATAACTGTGGCACTACGGCATTTTTTAGTACTCTTCTAGTACTGATTTTCATTATTGTACTTAAAAAGTAAGTGCTTACTTGTGTGGAATATTTGGGAATAATATGAACTTTTAATTTTTTCTGTTGTTTTAAAGCAACACAAAACACAATTTTTATCATCTTTCCTATGTGAGCTTAACTCTGAAAGCAGAATTGTTAAAAAGTCCTAATGAAAATGACTGTAGAATTTTAATTGTTGAAAACAATTTCAGCATTTATTTGATTAACCTTCCATTTAGTTACATTGATAAGAAAAATTTCAGACTATGATTAATGAATGGTGTTTACCTAAACATACCATATTAATTACTTTTGGGGAATGCCTTATTGCAGCAGAAATTAAACATAAAAAGATAGAGAAAAATTATTATTCTTATTTAAGTTTTTCTTTTTTCTTTTTTTTTTTTTTAATTTAAACTATTAGGAACTATTTGGATCGTTTAGCAGAAGAAGTAAATGATAAATTACAGGAAAGTGGTCAGGTAACCATAGCAGAACTGTGTAAAACGTATGATCTTCCTGGAAACTTTCTGACACAGGTATTTTTTTTCCTTAATGGTATAATTTGTCTTTTGAAATAAATGCCAAGTTTGAAAGGGTGGGAATAAACTAGACTTACTATTATTTGTTTTTTTGCAAGTGTTTTGACTATTCTCTAGTTTTGACTATGTTCTAGCAATATATTTGGGGGATACTTAAACATTGATGGCTCTGATAAGATTGTTTAGAAGTGATTTTCATCTTCCTGAACCCTGCTGCTGCTGCTAAGCCGCTTCAGTTGTGTCCGACTCTGTGCAACCCCATAGATGGCAGCCCACCAGGCTCCCCCGTCCCTGGGATACTCCAGGCAAGAACACTGGAGTGGGTTGCCATTTCCTGCTCCAATGCATGAAAGTGAAAAGTGAAAGTGAAGTCCCTCAGTTGTGTCTGTATCTTAGCGACCTCATGGACTATACAGCCCACCAGGCTCCTCCATCCATGGGATTTTCCAGGCAAGAGTACTGGAGTGGGGTGCCATTGCCTTCTCCATTCCTGAACCCAGAGATACCCTAAACTTGGTAGACTTAAGGTCTCAGCCTGCTTGGATGCAGTAGCAAGTATACCAGAAGTGTATATCTTTATTGAATGCTTCTTTAGCAAGGAAATCTTCAGTTCTGATTGCTAGTTATAATTTAAGAAACAGCTGATGAAGATTATAATTTATAAGAGGTGCTACTGGCATCTTGTGTGGTAAAGGTCACAGATGCTGCTGAACATCCTGCAGTGCACAGAGCATTCCTTCCCAATAGAAAATTTTCTTCCCCAAATGTCAATAGTACCAACTTCTTTTGATGTCACCTTTTTTCCTCCTCTAAACTGAGAGCATGATAGGGAGAGAAATCAAGGAATGGCTTATAGTCACTTAATTTTTGGTACTTGTGGTCAATACTCAAATCAAATTATCTTTATAAGTTAAATTACAATGGTGCCTGAAAATAGAGGCTATTTCCTTGTTATTTTGGTTTTCTTAAAGTTGTTTAACGTTTTAGAAGTCTGTTTGGAACAGTGGAAGTTAAACAGGCCATGATTTGAATTCTGTCTATGACACTGCTTTGTTACTTAGGGTCAGAAAAATTATATTTATGCCTATTTGTGCTTCAAGTTACATATCTGAAAATGGGAATAATTGTCTCTCATAGATGTCAGTGAGGTGTCAAATACATGGTATATCTGGTGAAATGGCTGGCCTAGAGGAAGTACTCAATTAATGATGGTTTTGTTTATATATTTACTGGAACAAATAAGGGAAAAGCCAAATCATTTTAGGTATACTTTAAAAAAATCCATCTTACAGAAATTACCAAACCATAATTGCATGAGATTAATTTATAATGAAACAGATTTACTCACTCATTTTAAGTGGGTGATTTCTCCTCATTGCATCTAAAATACCATTGAGCATATAGATCTGTTTTACAAAGTATTTCAGGAGAACTAAGCTCCTGAGCAAGTGTATGTAAATTACAGAAGATAAAATGAGCAAATACATGTAAATCACAGAAGGCAAAAAAAAAGATATTTTTAGTCAGTTTTACATTAAAATATCAGAACAGATCAAGTGGTTTCTTATTGTGCTACTGATACATTTTAGAAATATGTATGGTTTCTTTTTTCAGTTTTAATTTTTCTCAGTATCATAGGCAGTATTGTAAAAGCTCACTAAGAAGTTGTTTGGGGGACTTCCCTGACAGTCCAGTGGATAAGACTCTGAGCTTCCAATTCCAATGCTAAGGGCATGGGTTTAATCCTGGCTCACGGAACTAAGATCCCACATGCCTCATGGGGCAGCAAAAAAATGGATCCTTAAAAGTTGTTTGGAAACCATTTTTCTGTACCATAGAAGTATCAGCCAGGCTGACTCGAATAGATTTAACTTGTCCTGGAAAGGGAAGTATGTCCAAGCTTATTTCACAAACCTGATCCCAGTCATAGTGTAGCTGTGGAGAAATGCTCTCCTCAGGTTACCAAGAAATCAGGTTGTCTGTCAGTATAGATTTATGGCCACAATTTGTTAATATTTGCATCACAGAGTATAACTTTTCAGGTTTTATGTATCCCTAGGTTGCAGAATCTTGGGATAATATTTATTTCTCTGTTAGTATTAGCGGTTCCATATAGAATCCTCTCCAGGATCCTTGTAAATGTCTTGGTTGTCTGTGTTTCAAGCTGCCTATGGCCTTATTAGCAGGTAGCCGAGTTTTTTAACATATCAGTTATCAGACTCATTCAATTCTTGTCATAAGATTATGAAGTTTCCTAGATCCTAAGTCTTCATTTTACTTTATATATCTTGTTAATTCATGCTTGCTGAAATTACTCAACGTATGATTAATACAACATCAGCATGCCGCATGACTTTAGTAAACCTGTACAAATGTAAATCTGTAATTTTGTTCTATCATTTTAATAAGAATTTTCATCCATCTTTACCCTCAGGCACTAACTCAGCGACTAGGTAGAATTATTAATGGACACATTGATCTTGATAACAGAGGAGTAATATTTACTGAAGCTTTTGTATCTAGACATAAAGCACGCATCCGTGGACTGTTCAGTGCTATTACCCGGTAAGCAAGTTTTAAAGTATGTGTATTTTTACATTTCTTTGATCATTGTTTGCCTTTTTTTTTTTTCCCTTAAATCTTATTCAGGACCCTAGTTTATTAAACAGAAGGGGAACTTCCATGAAATAGGAATGGGGATTCCAGACTCTAGAATGTATCCACATTATCTCCAACCCACATCTCTTTCTTCTACTTCACCACCCTTAAGACCCCAAATGCACTTCTGCAGAATACTCAGATCATATATAGTCACTCTGGGATCGTGGAAAGAGCATGCAGTTAGAAACCCCTGGGTCATAGCTCTATCATATAGTAACCATGTAGTCACCTAACTTCTTTGAGTCTCAGATGGTGCTGGATGACTTTAGAACTCTTTACTAAATAAAATTCTAGTAGTCTAATGAATAACCATTGTACTTTCAAAATCACTTTAACTGAATGTTTGGGGCCTCTGTGACAAACTCCAGCATGGAATTAAGAAAACCTGCATTCTCAGTTTTCTCTTTTCTCCTGTGTCATTAAATTTATCTCAGTAGTTTTTTTGGTCCCCCAGCATATAAATGTCCAGATTTCTCCATTTTAAAACAATCAAACCTCTCTTAACCCTGGATTCCATTCCCTCTACCATCTTGTTTATTCCTTTCCTTAAAGGGAACCATCTCAAATTGATGTCTACAGTTATTGTCTCAGTTTTCTTACCTTCTGTCACTTCTCAGCTTACCCATCTGGCTTCTTCCACGTACATAGCAATGATGTCAGTCTCGTTAAAGTTTTACTTGACTTTGTAGCACCATTTAACTCCAATTATGTCTTCTTCTTGAAATGTTCTCTTCTCTTCTCTCTCTCTTTTTTTTTTTTAACACCACACTTTCCTGGTTTCTTCTTAACCTCTTTTGGCTGTGCCTTATAAGTCAGCTTTTCTGGCTCTTCCTCCATTCACTAGCCTTGAAAGTTTTCTTTGAGGCCATCTTCTCTTCTCAGTCCTGCACTTCCTGCATAGGTGCTTTTACTTTTAAGTTCCAGACACATACAACTTGTACAGTATCTCTATTGAAGTGTTTTACAAGTGCCTCAAATTCAACATATTTAACTCACTGTCCTGAGCTGTCCCACTCCTCGTCTCTTCTGAATTCTTCCACTTGTATTTCCATTATCAGTAAACGCAATCATCAGGTTGGTTTTGCCAGAAACCTGGGAGTCGTCCTTTATGCCACCTTTCTCTTACCTCCGTTTCCATAACACAACATCTTTTGAAGTCATAGCCTAAATATTTATGTAATATTTACTTCTCTGACATCACCGTTCTCACCAATTCAGGCCATTTTTTACTGGACTGTTTTAGTAGCTTTCTAACAAGTCCCTCCTCTTCTATTCTTACTGTGTTTCAGGATGCTCTTTTGCATGGCAGCCACAGTGATTTCCTTTTGTCATTCAGTAAATCAGGCACGCTGATTGAATACCTGATACATGCAGGGCCCTAGTAGAACAAAACAATAGAAGGTTAGAAGAGAGAGCTCGCAATCTAATGCAATAGTATTCTTTCTCTCTCTTTTTTTAATCTCACGCTTATATTAATAGAAAAGTTGAAAGAGAACCTTTTTTTCAAATTCTGTCCCATTTGAAAGAAGGTAGCTGACATTATGTCCCATGACCAAAAATACTTTAGTCTCTTTCCTATAAGCAAGGGCAGTGTCCTCTAAAACTACAATACAAACCTCAAAATCAGAAAATTGACCTTGATCCATTACTACCATCCAATCTTTGGATCCCATTTGTGATTTACCAGTTGAATCCTAATAGTATTCTATATAGAAAAAGGATCCAGTTCAGAATCACATATTGCATTTACTTGTCAAGTCTGCTTGGTCACTTTCAATCTCGAATACCTACCTTACTTTCATGAGAATATTCATTCTTTTCTTTCTGCTACATGATTCTACTGATAATTCAGGTTATTCATCATTGGCAGGAATATCACAGAAGTAATTATATGTCTTTGTCATTGAACCCTATCAGGTGGCATGCAATTTAGATTTTTCCGATTACTGATGCTGCTGTGTTGTGCTCAGTCGTGTTCGACTCTTTGCAACCCCATGGTGTGTAGCCTGCCAGGCTTCTCAGTTCATGGGATTCTCCAGGAAGAATACTGGAGTTGGTTGCCATTTCCTTCTCCAGGAATTACTGATGAGGTGCATTGTAACTTCTTAATAAGAATGTATGTAGATTTCTCATTAAGGTTTTTTGTTTCCCTTTGTAATTATTTGTGGGGAGGGCAATTTGAGATCTTGTGAGTTACCCTGTTTTTCATCAAATTTTCAATTTATTCATTTATTAAATCACTACAGACTTACGGTTTTCTGTATCATTCTTTGGATTATAATCCATTGTTATCATTATTTAGATTTTCAGGTTGCCTCTGATTTAGGCTAGTGGAATGCCCTTCAGCCTGGCTTCTTTGTTCTTTTGACATTTCTCAATCTTTCCAATACTTCTTTTCTTTCTGATACACAAAGGAGTTCCAGGCTCAGTTCATCCTTTGCCTGTTCAACCTTAGAATCAGCCATTTTAGTAGAGTATATAGAAACCAAGATCTGGACACTAGATTGTTTATTGCTGTTTGGGTTGTTCCTGCTCCCAAGCCCTCAGCAGACAAGCTAAAGGATACACATAGGAGGACAGGGAGGCCTGGCGTCCATGGGATCACAAAGAGTTGGACACAACTGAGTGGCACAACGACAACATACATGTACACCCCTATATGTATATTTTCTTTTTTGCATTTTTATTTTTGTGTATCAAAAACCATGAGTTCACACTGAAGTAATTAGTTAGAAGAATGAGATATGTAGGTAAACTACGTTGCAATTCCAAGTTGAAATAAAAATCCAGCAGCTAAGTTTCATTGTACTAAAAAAGCTAGAAATTTTGTGCAGTCCAATTAAACTTTTATTGAACATCCACAATAATTTATGCACCCAGTAGTTTTAAGATAGAGTTCTTCAAGGAGCCCTTTGCATGTTTGTAGGAATACGTTCAGGTAGAAAGGAACAGAAAATAAAAAACATGAGAAGCTTGTAATAAGATAAACAGAGGAGAGCAAAATTCACAGAGCATGTAATTGGACCTAATTGGTTTGTTGTTGTTGTACAGTTGCCAAGTCGTATCCAAATCTGCAACCCATGGACTGAAGCACACCAGGCCTCCCTGCCCTTCACCATTTCTTGGAGTTTTCCCAGGTTCATGTTCATCGAATTGGTGAAGCCATCCAACTATCTCATCCTCTGTCACCCTCTTCTTCTGCCTTCAGTCTTTCCCAGCATCAGGATCTTTTCCAATGAGTCAGCAGTTCACATCAGGTTAGCCAGAGTATTGAAGCTTCAGCTTCCACATCAGTCCTTCCAATGAGTATTCAGGGTTGATTTCTTTTAGAGTTGACTAGTTTGATCTCCTTGCAGTCCAAGAGACTCTCAAGAGTCTTCTCCAGCACCACAGTTCAAAAGCATCAATTATTTGGCACTCAGCCTTCTTTATGGTCCAGCTCTCACATCCATACATGACTACTGGAAAGACAATAGCCTTGACTAGTAGACCTTTGTCAGCAAAGGGGTGTCTTTGCTTTTTAATACACTGTCTAGGTTTGTCATAACTTTCCTGCCAAGAACCATTCGTTTCTTAATTGCATGGCTGCAGTCAACATCTGCAGTGATTTTAGAGCCTAGTAAGAGGAAATCTGGAACTACTTCCACCTTTTCCCTTTCTGTTTGCCATGAAGGGATGGAACCAGATGCCATGATCTTAGTTTTTTTAATATTGAATTTTAAGCTGGCTTTTTTGCTGTCTTCTTTCACCCTCATCAAGTGGCTTTTTGCTTCCTCTTCGCTTTCTGCCATTAAAGTGGTATCATCTGCATATCTGAGGTTGTTGATATTTTTCCCAGCAGTCTTGATTCCAGCTTGTAACTCATCCAGCCCAGTGTTTTGCATGATGTTCTCTGCATAAAAGTGAAAGAAACAGGGTTATAATAAACAGCCTTGTCATATGCCTTTCTCAATTTTGAACTAGTCAGTTGTTCCATACAAGGTTCTAACTATTGCTTCTTAACCCGCCTACAGGTTTCTCAGGAAACAGATAATATGGTCTGGTATTCCCATCTCTTTAAGCATTTTCCACAGTTTGTTATGATCCACCAAAGACTTTAATGTAGTCAATCAAACAGAGGTAGATATTTTTCTGGAATTCCCTTGCTTTCTCTGTGATCCAGCAAATGTTGGCAGTTTGATCTCTGGTTCTTCTGCCTTTTCTAAACCCAGTTTGAATATCTATAAGTTCTTAAAGTTCACAAACCACTGAAGGCTAGCTTGAAGGATTTTGAGTATAACCTTACTAGCATGGGAGATGAATATAATTGTCCAGTAGTTCAGACATCTTTAGTATTACCCTTGGGATTTGGGATGAAGATTGAAGTTTTCTAGTCCTGGGGCCACTGCTGGATAGTCCAAATTTGCTGACATACTGAGTGCAGCACTTTAATACCATCGTCGTTTAGGATTTTAAATAGCTCTGCTGGGATTCCATCATCTCCACTGGCTTTACTGACAGCAGTGCTTCCTAAGGCCTGGTTGACTGCACACTTCCAGAATGTCTGGCTCTGGATGCGTGATGACACCAGCGTGGTTATCTGGGTCATTAAGATCTTCTTCGTACAGTTCTTCTGTGTATGTATTCTTGCCATCTCTTCTATATCACTTCTGCTTCTGTTAGGTCCATACAGTTTGTGTCCTTTATGAAATGTGTCCTTTGGATGAAATGTTCTTTTGATATATCCAGTTTTCTAGAAGAGTTCTCTAGCCTTTCCATTCTTTTGTTTTCCTCTGTTTCTTTGCACTGTTCATTGAAGAAGGCCTTCTCCTCTGACCTTGCATTTCTCTCAAACTCTGCATTCAGTTGAGTATACCTTTCCCTTTCTCCCTTGCTTTCAATTCTCTTCTTTCCTCAGACAACCACTTTGTAAAGCCTACTCAGACACTTTGCCTTTTTTTCATTTATTTTTCTTTGGGATGGTTTTGCTCACTGCCTTCTGCACAATATTATGAACCTCTGTCCATAGTTATTCAGTTCTTTATTTACTAGATCTAATCCCTTGAATCTGTTCGTCACCTCCACTGTATAATCATAAGGGATTTGATTTAGGTCGTACCTGATTGGCCTTGTGGTTTTCCCTACTTTCTTTAGTTTAAGCATGAATTTTGCTATAAGGAGCTGATGACCTGAGGCACAGTCAACTCCAGGTCTTGTTTTCTCTGACTGTATATAGTTTGTCCATCTTCGGCTACAAAGAATGTAATCAGTCTGATTTTGGTATTGACCATCTAGTGATGTCCATGTGTAAAGTCGTCTCTTGTTTTGTTGAAAAAGGGTGTTTGCTTTGACCAGTGTTTTCCCTTGGCAGAATTCTGTTAGCCTTTGCCCTGCTTCATTTTGTACACCAAGGCCAAACTTGCCTGTTACTCCAGGTATCCTGACTTCCTACTTTTGCATTCCAGTCCCCTCTGTTAAATAGGACATATTCTTTTGGTGTTAATTCTAGGAGGTCTTGTAGGTCTTTGTATAACTGATCGACTTGAGCTTCTTCCACATCCGTTGGGGCATAGACTTTGGTTACTCTGATGTTGAATGGCTTGTCTTGGAAATGAACCGCATCATTCTGTCATTTTTAAGGTTGCACCCAAGTGTATTGCATTTTAGACTGTTCTGTTGATTATGAGGACTGCTTCGTCTTCTATGGGATTCTTGCCCACAGTAGTAGGTATCAGATCAGATCAGATCAGTCGCTCAGTCGTGTCCGACTCTTTGCAACCCCATGAAGTAGTAGATATATGGTCATCTTAATTAAATTCACTCATTCCCATCCACTTTAGTTCACTGATTCCTAAGATGTCAGTATTTTTTCTTGCCATTTCCTGCTGACCACATCCAATATACCTTGATTTGTGGACCTAACGTTCCAGGTTCCTATGTAATTCTTTTCTTAATAGTATTGGATTTTACTTTCATCACCAGACACATACACAGCCAGGCGTCACTGCCACTTTGGACCAGCCACGTCATTGTTTCTGGAGCTATTATTAGTAGTTGTCCTCTGCTCTTTTCCGGTAGCATATTGGACACCATCCAGCCTGTGGGCCTCGTCTTTCGGTGTCGTATCTTTTTGCCTTTTTATATAGTTCATTGGGTTCTCATGGCAAGAATCCTGGAATAGTTTGCCATTCCTTCCTCCAGTGGACCATGTTTTGTTAGAACTCTCCACCTCACCCGTCTGTGTTTGTGGCCCTACATGGCATGGCTCATAGCTTCACTGAGTCTGACACGTCCCTTCACCACCACAAGACAGTGATCCATGAAGGGGCTAATTGGTTTCAGGAACTGTAGATAATTTAGCTGAATATTTTAAGTAAAATAATAAAACCAAATTGGCCTATATAGAAATTTGGTAAAAATAATAATTGAATCAAAAATCCCCATACAGAGGTTTTAAATATTAAGTCATATTTTGAATTAATATTTTCTGCTCTCCTAGGTCTGTTATATGGAAAAATTATAATGTTTTAAATAGTCAACAAGAGAAGGTCAAGTAGTTTGAATAACTTAAAAGTCTGTTAGTCATATTTTTGTTGTTCAGTTGCTCAGTCATGTCCCACTCTTTGTGACCCCATGGTCTGCAGCACGCTAGGCTTCCCTGTCCTTCATATCTCCTGGAGTTTGCTCAAACCCATGTCCATTGAATTTGTGATGCCATCCAACCATCTCATCCTTCTTCTCCTGTCCTCAATCTTTCCCACCATCAGGGTCTTTTCCAATGAGTCAGCTGTTTGTATCAAGTGGGCAAAGTGTTGGAGCTTCAGCATCAGTCCTTCCAATGAATATTTAGGGTAGAATTCTTTTAGGATTGACTAGTTTGATCTCCTTGTTGTCCAAGGGACTCTGAAGAGTCTTCTCTAGCACAATTAGAAAGCATCAATTCTTCAGCACTCAGTCTTCTTGATGGTCAGACTTTCATATCCGTACATGACTACTGGAAAAACCATAGATTTGACTAGATGGACCTTTTTTGGGAAAGTGGTATCTCTGCTTTATAATATACTATTTAGATTTGTCATAGCTTTTCTTCCAAGAAGTAAGCGTCTTTTAATTTCATGGCTGCAGTCACTGTCCACAGTGATTTTGGAGCAAAATATAATATCTGCCATTGTTTCCATTTTTTCCCCATGATGTGATGGGACCAGATACCATGATCTTAATATTTTGAATGTTGAGTTATAAGCCAGCTTTCTCACTCTCCTCTTTCACCCTCATCAAGAAACTTTAGTTCCTCTTTGTTGTCTGTCTTTAGAGTAGTGTCATCTGCGTATCTGAAGTTATTGATATTTCTCCCAGCAATGTTGATTCTAGCTTGTGCTTCATCTAGCCCAGCATTTTGCATGATGTACTCCGCATTATAATTTAAATAAGCAGGGGACAGTTTACAGCCTTGATGTGCTCCTTTCCCAATTTTGAACCAGTCCATTTTTCCATGTTCAGTTCTGTTACTTCTTGACCTACATACAGGCTTCTCAGGAGTCAGGTAAAATGGTCTGATATTCCCATCTCTTTAAGAATTTTCCATTTTGTTGTGATCCACATAGTCAAGATTTTAGCGTCATCAGTGAAGCAGATGTTGATGTTTTTCTGGATTCCCTTCACTTGTCTATGGTTGAGTGGTGGTTTGCAATTTGACCTCTGGTTCCTCTGCCTTTTCTAAATCCAGCTTGAACATCTGGAAGTTCTTGGTTCACATACTGTTGAAGCCTCACTTGAAGGATTTTGAGCATTACCTTGTTAGCATGTGAAAGAGTGCAATTGTGCAGTAGTTTGAACATTCTTTGGCATTACCTTTCTTTGGGATTGGAATGAAAACTGACTTTTTCGAGTCCTGTGGCCACTGCTGATTTTTCCAAATATGCTGGCATATTGAATGCAGCACTTTCACAGCATCATCTTTTAGGATTTGAAATAGCTCAACTGGAATTCCATCACCTCCACTAGCTTTGCTCATAGTGATGCTTCCTAAGGACAGCTTGACTTCACATTCCAGGATGTCTGGCTCTAGGTGAGTGATCACATGATCGTAGTTATCTGGGTCATGAAGATCTTTTTTGTATCTTCTGTGTATTCTTGCCACTTCTTCTTACTATCTTCTGCTTCTGTTAGGTCCATATCATTTCTGTCCTTTATTGAGCCCATCTTTGCATGAAATGTTCCCTTGGTATCTCTGATTTTCTTGAGGAGATCGCTAATCTTTCCCATTCTATTATTTTCCTCTATTTCTTTGCTTTGATCACTGAGGAAGGCTTTCTTATCTCTCCTTGCTATTCTTTGGAACTCTGCATTCAAATGGGTATATCTTTCATTTCTCCTTTGTCTTTTGCTTCTCTTCTTTTCTTAGCTATTTGTAAGGCCTCCTTAAACAACCATTTTGCCTTTTGCATTTCTTCTTCTTGGGGATGGTTTTGTCACCATCTCTTGTACAGTGTTATGAACCTCTGTCTACAGTGTTTCAGGCACTCTATCAGATCTAATCCCTTGAATCTGTTATCTCTACTGTATAATCATAGAGGATTTGGTTTAAGTCATACCTGAGAGCCTAGTGGTTTTCCCTACTTTTTTCTATTTAAGTCTGAATTTTGCAATAAGGAATTCAAGATCTGAGTCACGGTCAGCTCCTGGTCTTGCTTTTGTTGAGAGTATACAGATTCTCCATCTTCAGCTGCAAAGAATATTATCAACCTGATTTCAGTATGGAACATCTGATGATCCATGTCTAGAGTCATCTCTTGTGTTGTTGGAAGAGGGTGTTTGCTATGTATGACCAGTGCGTTCTTTTGGCAAAACTGTTAGCCTTTGCCGTGCTTCATTTTGTACTCCAAGGCCAAACTTGCCTGTTACTCCAGGTTATCCCTTGACTTCCTACTTTTGGATTCTAATACCCTGTTATGAAAAGGACATCTGTTTTTGATGTTAGTTCTAGAAGGTCTTATAGGTCTTCACAGAACCATTCTTCATCTTCTTCAGCATTAGTTGTTGGGGCATAGACTTGAATTACTATTATGTTGAATGGTTTGCCTTGGAAACAAACGGAGATCATTCTGCTGTATTTGAGATTGCACCCTTGTACTGCATTTCAGACTCTTGTTGACTATGAGGCCTACTCCATTTCTTTTAAGGATTCTTGACTGCGGTAATAGATATAATGGTAATCTGAATTAAATTCGCCCATTTCCATCCATTTTAGTTCACTGATTCCTAAAATGTCGATGTTCACTCTTGCCATCTCCTGTTTGACCACTTCCAATTTGACCACCCTGATTCATGGACCTAACATTCTAGGTTCCTACACAATAAGTACTGTTCCTTACAGCTTCGGACTTTACTTTCACCACCAGATACAACCACAACTGGGCGTCATTTCCACGTTGACTCAGCCTCTTCATTCTTTCCAGAGCATTTCCCCGCTCTTCTCCAGTAGCATATTGAGCTGGGTAGTTCATCTTTCAGTGTCATATCTGTTTGCCTTTTCATGCCGTTCATGGGGTCTCAAGGCAAAAATGCTGAAGTAGTTTGCCATTCCCTCCTCCAATGGACTGCGTTTTGTCAGGACTCTCCACCATGACCCATCCATTTTGGGTGGCCCTACATGGCATTACTCACAGTTTTATTGAGTTACACAAGCCTGTGATCCATGTGATCATATGGTTAGCTTTCTGTAATTGTGGTTTTCATTCTCTCTGCCCACTGATGGGTGAGAATAAGAGGCTAGTGCAAGCTTCCTGCTGGGAGAGACTGGCTGTGGGGAAAACTCAGTTTCACTTTGGTGGGCAGGGCCACGCTCAGTAAATGTTTAATCCAATTATCTGCTAATGTGTGAGTCTGTGCTCCCTCCCTGTAGTTTGGCCTGAGGTGGTCCAGTCCTGGAGTCTTGTAGTCTCTGTGGAAGGGGTATAGTCTCTGTTAGGCCTAATGACAACCTCCTCCAAGAGGATTTATGCCAACAAGCCGCACCTCCTAGGACTGCTGGCAACTGTCCCTGTCCCCATGGCAGGTCACTGCTGACCCATGCCTCTCCAGTAGATCCTCAAACACTGATTCAGGTCTGGCTCAGTGTCATGTGGTGGTTACTGCTCCTTTCTTTCCTGGGATCCTGGTAAGCACAGGGTTTTGTTTGTGCACTGCATGAGTCTCTGGCTAGTGCATAAGAACAAAAATAAAGACTAAACCTAAACTAGAGAACTGGTATAATTGGCTTAAAATAAATAGGGAAGAAAAGAATTGGAGTCAGAAAAAAATCTGGATTTTTTTTTAATGATTTACTTAAATTATAATTATTATAAAAGAAAAGCATTCACAAGAATCTATCCAAAAGAAATTAAAGCATATCTCCACACAAAGACATGAAGCAAATCTTCATAGCAGCCTTAGTCATAATAGCCCCAAACTGGAAATAATCCAAGTGTCCATCAACTGATAATGGATAAACTACAAAAAGTGGTATATCCATATACCAGAATACTCTTTAGCAATAAAAAGGAATGAATGCTGATCTCTGCTTTATTATTCATGAACCTCAAAGACATGCTAAGTAAAGGAAGCCAGGTGGCTCAGAGGTTAAAGCATCTGCCTCCAGTGCAAGAGACCCAGGTTCGATCCCTGGGTCAGGAAGATCCCCTGGAGAAAGAAATGGTAACCCACTCCAGTGTTCTTGCCTGGAGAATCCCATGGATGGAGAAGCCTGGTAGGCTACAGTCCACGGGGTCACAACGAGTCGGACACGACTGAGCGACTTCACTCACTCACTCACTCACTCAAAGGAAGCCAAATGCACGAGACACATATTGACTCCATTTATGAGAAATCTCTAAAAAGGCACATTTGTAGAGGCAGAAATCCAGTCAGTGGTTCTCTGGGTTACAAGTGGCAACAGGAATTAACTGCAGACATCTAGGAAGAAATTTTTTGGGTAATGGAAACCTTCTAAAACTGGATTGTGGTGTTGGTTGCTCAGCTCTATTAATTTATTGAGGTCATTGCTGTATTTAGAATTGGTTAGATTTATATGTAAGTTTTGTATATCTCATTCAAGCTGTTTTAAAAAATATGTGTAGTCATTACAGAAAATATTGATAAACAAAAGAGATTAATTAAAGTGGATCTCTCCCAGTCAAATTCCTTAACTGGAATACAGCATTCCAATTTCCTTTCAGTTTGTGTATGATCTCATTTTTCTTCAAAAATAAAATCATATAAGATTCAGTGACTTCCCAGGTGAGGACAGTCTCTCAGACAGAAAGAATAGAATAAACAAAAACTTAATATATAATAAAGAGCAGATAGTCAAGATCACTAAGTTCAGTTCAGTCGCTCAGTCATGTCCAACTCTTTGCGACCCCATGAACTGCAGCACGCCAGGCCTCCCTGTCCATCACCAACTGCCAGAGTCTACCTAAACCCATGTCTATTGAGTCAGTGATGCCATCCAACCATCTTATCTTCTGTCATCCCCTTCTCTTCCTACCCTCAATCTTTCCCAGCATCAGGGTCTTTTCAAATGAGTCAGCTCTTCGTATCAGGTGGCCAAAGTATTGGAGTTTCAGCTTCAACATCAGTCCTTCCAATGAACACCCAGGATCAAAATCACTAAATCTGAAGTTAAATTTTGGTTGGAAAGGAAATTGATCTTGGAATAGGAAGACAGATCAATTACCTGGTATTTCAGTAGCATAATTCTGCTTAAGGATATAAAGTTTGGTGCAGTTTTGTGGTTTTTTTTAAGTTAATTTACAGTATTGTGTTCATTTCTCGTGTAAAGCATGTAATTCAGGTGTACATATATATGTATATATTTTTCATGTTCTTTTCCATTATAGTTTATTACAGGGTATTGAATATAGTTCCCTGCGCTATACAGTAGAACCTTATTTATCTATAGTAATTAGTGTCTCCTAATCCAGAACTTCTAATTTATCCTTCTCCTACCCCTTTTCTCCTTTGTAACCATCAGTTTGTTTTCTGTGTCTGAGTCTGTTTTTTAAATAAGAGCATTTGTATCATATTTTAGATTTCACATCCAAATGATACTATATGATATCTGTTTTTCTGTGTTTGACTTAACTTCACTTAGTATGATAATCTCTAGGTCTATCCATGTTGCTGCAAATGGCAGTATTTTATCCTTTTTTTATGGCTGGGTAGTAATCCATTGTATATATGTACCACATCTTTATCCATTCCTCTGTTGATGGATGCTTAGGTTGCTTCATGTCTTACCTGTTGTATATAGTGCTGCTTTGATCATTGGGTGCATACATCTTTTTGAATCATAGTTTTGACTGGTTTATATACCCAGAAGCAGGATTGCTGAATCATATGGCAACTTTATTTTTAGTTTTTTAAGGAGCCTCCATACTGTTTTCCATAGTGGCTTTACCAATTTACATTCCCATGAAAAGTGTAGGAGGGTTCCCTTTTCTCCATATCCTCTCCAGTATTTATTATTTGATGTTGGCTATTCTGACCCATATGAGGGTGATACCTTATTGAAGTTTTAATTTGCATTTCTCTAGTTACATTGAGCATCTTTTCATGTGCGTATTGGCCGTCTCTATGTCTTTTTTGGAGAAATGTCTATTTGGGTCTTCTGCACGTTTTTTGGTTGGGTTTTGGGTTTTTTTAATTAAGATATGTAAGCTGTTTGTATATTTTGGAGATTAATCCCTTGTTGGTCACATCATTTGAAGATATTTTCTCCCAATATGTAGGCTGTCCTTTTATTTTGTTTATGGTTTTCTTTGCTGTGTAAAAACTTAAAAGTTTGAATAGGTCCCATTTGTTAGTTTTTGCTTTTATTTCTGTTGCCTTAGGAGGCTGACCTAAGAAAACATTGCTACAGTTTATGTCAGATAATATTTTGCCTGTCTTCTCTTCTAGGTGTTTTATGGTGTCATGTCCTACATTTTAAGTCTTTAAGCTATTCTGAGTTTTTGTGTGTGTGTACGGTGTGAGGGAGTGTTCTGATTTCATTGATTTACATATGGCTCTCCAGCTTTCCAAGTACCACTTCCTGAAGAGACTCTTCTCTGTGTATATTCTTGCCTCATTTGTCAAAGATAAATTGACCATGGGTGGTGGGTTTATTCTAAGCTCTCTCTGTATTTTGTTTGGTTTTGTTTTGCCATGTGGTTTGCAGGATATTAATTCCCCGATCTGAACCTGTGCCATCAGCAATGGAAATGCCGAGTCCTAACCACTGGACCACCAGGGAATTCCTTGGGCTTTCTTTTCTGTTCCATTGATCTAGATGTCTGTTTTTGTGCCAATACCATGCTGTTTTGATTACTGTAGCTTTAAAATATTATCTGAAGTCTGGGAGGGTTGAGCTTCCTGCTTTTGTTCCTTTTCCTCAGGATTGCTTTGGCAATTCTGGGTCTTTTATGGTTTCATACACATTTTAGGATTTTTCTGGTCCTGTGAAAAACGTCATGAGTAATTTAATACAGATCACATTAAATCTGTAGATTGCTTTGGGTACTGTGGTCATTTTAGCAATATTAACTCTTCCAGTCCAAAAGCATGAGATACCTTTCCATTTGTTTGCATCATCTTCAGTTTCCTTTGTTAATGTTTTGTACTTCTGAGCATCTAAGTATTTCACCTCTTTGATGAGGTTTATTCCTAAGTATTTTTTGATGCAATTTTAAAAAGGATTGCTTTTTTACTTTCTGTTTCTGACACCTTTCATTATTAGTATAAAGAAATGCAACAGATTTCTATATGTTAATCTTATATCATGCTACCTTGCTTAATTCGTTTATCAGTTTTAGTAGTTTTTGTGTGGAGTTTTTTGTTGTTGTTCAGTCACTAAGTCATGTCTGACTCTTTGCAGCCCCATGGAGTGCTGCATGCCAGGCTCCCCTGTCCTTCCTTCAGTACCTCCTGGAATTTGCCCAAATTCATGTCCATTGAGTTTGTGATGCTATCCAATCATCTCATCCTCTGCCGCCCCTACCTCATTTTGCCTTCATTCTTTGCCAGCATCAAAATCTTTTCCATGAGTGGCCTCTTTGCATCAGGAGGCTAAAGTATTAGAGGTTTAGCTTTAGCAACAGTCCTTCCAGTTAATATTCAGAGTTTCTTTCCCTTAGGATTGATTGGTTTGATCTCCTTGCTGTCCAAGGGATTTGCAAGAGTCTTATCCAGCACCATAATTCATAAGCATCAGTTCTTCAGTGTTCAGCCTTCTTTATGATCCAACTCTCAAATCCATATATGATTACTGAAAATAATAGCTTTGACTATACAGACCTTTTGGAGATGGCAATGGCACCCCACTCCAGTACTCTTGCCTGGAAAATCCCATGGATGGCGGAGCCTGATAGGCTGCAGTCCATGGGGTCGCTAAGAGTTGGACACGACTGAGCGACTTCCCTATACAGACCTTTGTTGGCAAAAAGATGTCTCTGCTTTTTAATATGCTTTCTAGGTTTGTCATAACTTTCCTTCCAAGGAGCAAGCATCTTTGAATTTCACAGCTGTAGTGCTTATTTGCAGTGATTTTGGAGCCCAAGAAAAGAAAATCTGTCACCATTTCACTCTTTTAGTTTCTATTCGCCATGAAATGATGGGGCCAGATGCCATGATCTTAGTTTCTGAATGTTGAGTTTTAAGCCAGCTTTTTCACTCTCTTCTTTCACCCTCATCAAGAGGGTCTTTAGTTCCTCTTCACTTTCTGCCATTAGAGTGGTATCATCTACATATCTGAGGTTGTTGCTATTTCTCCCAGCAGTCTGGATTCCAGCTTGTAATTCATTTAGTCCAGCATTTCACATGATATACTCAGCATAGAAGTTAAATAAGCAGGGTGACAGTATACAGTCTTGTCATACCCCTTTCCCAATTTGGAACCAGTCCATTATTCCATGTCCAGTTCTAACTATTGCTTCTTGACCTGCATACAGGTTTCTCAGGAGACAAGTAAAGTGGTCTGATGTTTCTATCTCTTTAAGAGTTTTCCACAGTTTGTTGGATCCACACACTCAAAGGCTTTAGTGTAGTCAGTGAAACAGAAGTATATGTCTTTGTGGAATTCTCTTGCTTTTTCTGTAATCCAACGAATGTTGGCACGAGATCTCTGGTTCCTTTACCTTTTCTGAAACCAGCTTGTACATCTGGAAATTCTTGGTTCACATAACTGCTAAAGCCTAACATGCAGCATAAGCTTGCACAATTCTATAGTACTTTGAACAGTCTTCTGTCATTGCCCCTCTTTGGGATTGGAATGAAAACTGACCTTATCAAGTCCTGTGACCACTGCTGAGTTTTCCAATTTTGCTGACATACAGAGTGCAGTATTTAACATCATCATCTTTTAGGATTTTTAAATAGTTCAGCTGGAATTCCATCACCTCCACTAGCTTTGTTCATAGTAATGCTTCCTAAGGCCCACTTGACTTCACACTCCAGGATGTCTTGCCCTAAGTGAGTGACCACACTGTCATGGTTATCCAGGTCATTGAGACTTTTTTGTATAATTCTTCTGTGTATTCTTGCTATCTTTTCTTAATCTTTTCTGCTTCTCTTATGTCCTTACCGTTTCTGTCCTTTATCATGCCCATCTTTGCATGAAATGTTCCCTTAATATGCCCAGTTTTCTTGAAGAGATCTCTAGTCTTTCCCATTCTGTTGTTTTCCTCTTTCTTTTCATTATTCACTTAAGGCCGTCTTGTCTCTCCTTGCTCTTCTCTGAAACTCCACATTCAGTTGGGTATATCTTTCCCTTTCTCCCTTGCCTTTAGCTTCTTTTCTCAGCTATTTGTAAAGCCTACTCAAAACCATTTTGCCTTCTTGCATTTCTTTTTCTTTGGGATGGTTTTGGTCACCTCTTCCTGTAAAATGTTATGAACTTCCATCTGTAATCTTTTGGCACCCTGTCTACCAGATGTAATCCCTTGAAACTATTTACCTCCACTGTATAATCATAAGGTATTTGATTTAGGTCATACCTGGCCTAGAGGTTTTCCCTACTTTCTTCAGTTTAAGCCTGAATTTTGCAATAAGGAGCTCATGATCTGAGCTACAGTCAGCTCCCAGTCTTGTTTGTACTGACTGTATGGAGCATCTCCCATTTTTGGCTGCAAAGAATATTGACCATCTGGTGATGTCCATGCATAGAATCATCTCTTGGAATCTTTTGAGTTTTTTTGTATATGGTATCATGTCATCTGCTTATAATGAAAATTTTACCTCTTCCCTTCCATTTTGGATACCTTTTATTGCTTTTTTTTGTCTGATTCCTGCAGCTAGGACTTCTGATACTCTGTTGAACGGAAGTGGTGAGAGTGGGCACGCTTGTCTTGTTCCAAAATTTTATTAGGAAAGTTTTCAGCTTTTCACCATTGACTATTACCTTATCTGTGGATTTGTCATACATAGCTTTTATTATGTTGAGATATGTTCTGTCTTACCCACTTGGGTAAGAATTTTTATCATGAATGGTTGTTGATATATGGTATCATGTCATCTGCTTATAATGAAAGTTTGTCAGATGCTTTTCTGCATCTGTTGAGATCATGTGGTTTTGTCTATTCTTTTCTTTATATGGTTTATCACATTCATTTGCATATGTTGAACCATTCTTGTGAACTTGGGATAGATTCCACTTGGGCATGGTGTATGGTCTTTTTTATGTGTTGTTTGATGCAGTTTGCTAATATGTTGTTGATATTTTTTGCATCTATATTCATCAAACATACTGACCTGTAATTTTCTTTTCTTTTCTTTTTTTTTTTTTTTTTTTTTGATGGTGTGTTTAGTTTTGGTATCAGGATGATTGTGGCTTCATGGAATGTCTTTGGGAGTGTTTCCTCCCCTTCAGTCTTTTGGAAGATTTTGAAAAGGATCAGTATAATTCTTTGTATGATTGGTAGAATTTGCCTGTGAAGCCATCAAGTTCTGGACTTTTGTTGTAGAAAGCTTTTAAATTAACGATTCTACTTTACTTCTAGGGATAGGTCTGTTCAAATTATGTAGTTCTTCTTGATTCAGTTTTGGTGGGCTGATTTTTTTTCTATGTTTGTAAATTGAAGTATAGTTATTTCTAGTGTTGTGCTACTTTCAGGTGTATCTTTGTCTGATTTTTGTATCAGGCTGATGGTAGCTTCATAGAATGACTTTTGGAGTATTTCCTCCTCTTCAGTATTTTGGAAGAGTTTGAGAAGGATCATTATAAGTTCTATGTATACTTGCTAGAATTCCTTATTGAAGCCATCCAGCCCTATACTTTTGTTTGCAGAGAGTTTTTTTATCATTATTATTATTACAGATGCTATTTTACTTAAACTGATTAGCCTGTTCAAATTATCTGTGCTTAATTCAGTTTTGGTGGACTGTGTATTTCTAGAAACTTGTCCATTTCTTCTGGGTTGTCTAATTTGATGGCATGTAATTGCTCATAGTATTCTCTTATAACAGATATTGTGTATTTCTGTGATATTGGTTGTTATTTCTTCTCTTTCATTTCTTGTTTTATTTGGTTCTCTCTTTTTCTTCTTGGTGAGCCTGGCTAGAGGTCTGTAATTTTGTTTACCCTTTCAAAGAACCAACTCTTGGTTTTATTGATTTTCTTTTTCTATTTTTTTTTTTAAATTGCAGTATAGTTAATTTACAGTGTGTTTCAGATGTACAACAACGTGATTCAGTTATATATGTATATGTGTATGTATATATATTCTTTTTCAGATTCTTTTTCCTTATAGATTATTACAAAATATTGAGTACAACTCCCTATGCTATACAGTGGTTCAGTTCAGTACAGTCACTCAGTCGTGTCTGACTCTTTGCAACCCCATGAACTGCCGCATGCCAGGCCTCCCTGTCCATCATCAACTCCTAGAGGTTACCCAAACTCATGTCCATTGAATTGGTGATGCCATCCAACCATCTCATCCTCTGTTGTCCCCTTCTTCTCCCACCCTCAATCTTTCCCAGAATCAGGGTCTTTTCAAATGAGTCAGTTCTTCGCATCAGGTGGCCAGAATTTTGGAGTTTCAGATTTAACATCAGTCCTTCCGATGAACACCCAGGACTGGTCTCCTTCAGAATGGACTGGTTGGATCTCCTTGCAGTCTAAAGGACTCTCAAGAGTCTTCTCCAACACCACAGTTCAAAAGCATCAATTCTTCAGCACTCAGCTTTCTTTATAGTCCAACTCTCATATCCATACATGACTATTAGAAAAACCATAGCCTTTACTAGACGGACCTTTGTTGGTAAAGTAATGTCTCTGCTTTTTAATATGCTGTCTACTTCCTTCCAAGGAGTAAGCGTCTTTTCATGGCTGCCAGTCACCATCTGCAGTGATATTGGAGCCCCCAAAAAATAAAGTCTGACACTGTTTCCACTGTTTCCCCATCTATTTGCCATGAAGTGATGGGACCAGATGCCATGATCTTAGTTTTCTGAATGTTGAGTTTTAAGCCAGTTACTTCACTCTCCTCTTTCACTTTCATCAAGAGGCTCTTTAGTTCTTCTTCACTCTCTGCCATAAGGTTGGTGTCATCTGCATATCTTAGGTTATTGATATTTCTCCTGCCAGTCTTGATTCCAGCTTGTGCTTCCTCCAGTCCAGCGTTTCTCTTGATGTACTCTGCATATAAGTTAAATAAGCAGGGTGACAATATACAGCCTTGATGTAGTCCTTTTCCTATTTGGAGCCAGTCTATTGTTCCATGTCCAGTTCTAACTGTTGCTTCCTGACCTGGATACAGGTTTCTTCTGGAACTCTGGAAGTTCTTCTGGTTCACCCAGAAGTATTCCCATCTCTTTCAGAATTTTCCACAGTTTATTGTGATCCACACAGTCAAAGGCTTTGGCATAGTCAATAAACCAGAAATAGATGTTTTTCTGGAACTCTCTTGCTTTTTCAATGATCCAGCGAATGTTGGCAGTTTGATCTCTGGTTCCTCTACCTTTTCTAAAACCAGCTTAAACATCTGGAAGTTCATGGTTCACAAGCCTGGCTTGGGTGGCGGTTTAATCATGAAGTCATGTCCACCTCTTGTGACCCCATGGACTGTAGGCTGCCAGGCTCCTCTGTCCATGGGATTTTCCACTAGAGTGGGTTGCCATTTCCGTCTCCAGGGGAACTTCCTGACCAGGGATTGAACCTGCATTTCCTGCACTACAGGTTGTCTCCTGCATTGCAGGCAGATTCTTTACCACCTGAGCCACTGGGGAAGCCCATGCTATACAGTAGGTTCTTGTTTATCTGTTTATGTATAGCAGTGGTGGTTTAGTCACTAAGTTGTGTCTGAGTCTTGCAACTGCATGGATGACAGCCCACCAGGCTCCTCTGTACATGGGATTTCCTAGGCATGAATGCCAGAGTGGGTTGACATTTCCTTCTCCAGGGGATCTTCCCCACCCAGGAATTGAACCAAGGTCTTCCAGATTGCAGGCAGATTTTTTACCATCTGAACCACCAGGCAAGCCCTATATATAGTAGTGTATATGTATCAATCCCAAGATTTTCATTTATCCCTCCCCTATTTCTCCCCCCATTTTCCCCTTGGGTAACTAAATTTGTTTTCAATGCCTGTGGGTCTGTTTCTGTTTTGTAAATAAGTTTATTCATATCATTTTCTAAAATTTCACATATAAGCAATATCATATGCTATTTGGCTTGCTTCTGTTAGTATGATAGTCTCTACTTCCATTCATGTTTCTGCAGAAAGTACCATTTTTCTTATGGCTAATGGACATTAGGTTACTGTGCTGCAATGAATATTGGGATGCATGTTTTTTTCAAATTATAGTTTTGTCTAGCTGTATGCCCAGGAGTGCAGTTACAGGATCACATGGTAGCTCTGTTTTTGGTTTTTTAAGGTACCTCCGTATTGTTCTCCATAGTCCCTGTAACAGATTCACATTCTTACCAACAGTGTTGGAGGGGTCCTTTTTCTCTACACCTTCCCCAGCATTTATTTATAGACTTTGATGATGATCATTCTGACTGGTATTAGGTGATACCTCATTGTAATTTTGATTTATAGTTCTGTAATAATTAGCAATGTTGAACATTATTTCATGTGCCTATTGGCCATCTGTATGTCTTTTATGGAATGTATGTCTTAAGTATTCCACCCATTTTTTCATTGGATTATTTCTAATTTTTTTAACTTATTTTATTTATCCTTCTCTGAGCTTCATTATTTCCTTCCTTCTGTTTGTTGTAGGTTTTATTTTTTCTTCTTTTTCTAGTTTTTTTAGGTGTTAGGTTAGGTTGTTTAATTCAGATTTTTCTTGTTTTTGGAGGACAGCCTGTATCATTATGAACTTCCCTCTAAGGGAATTGCTTTTGCTGCATCCCAGAGATTTTGTATGGTTGTGCTTTCATTGTCAGTTATCCCGAGGTATTTTCAGCGTTCCTGTTTGATTTCATCATGACCCATTATTTTTTTAGTAGCATGTTGGGTAGTCTCCACTAACAGTTTTTTTTTTCTTGTTTCTGTTTCTGTGGTCGATTTCTAGTTTCATACTGTTGTGGTCAAAAAAGATACTTGAAATAATTTCTACCCTCTTCAATTTGTTGAGGTTTGTTTTATAGCCCCTCATCTGTGGTCATTCCTTGAGAATGTTCCATGTGCACTTGGAAACTATGTGTATTCTTGGATCTTTTTAATGCATTGTCCTGAAAATATCAATTAAATCTGTTGTAGTGTACCATTGATTTTCTGTCTGGAAGATCTCTCCATTGATATGAATATGGTGCTGAAGTTTGCTACAGTTATTGTATTCCCATCAATTTCTCCCTTTATGTCTGTTAGTATTTGTTTTATGTATTCAGATGCTCCTAAGTTGGGTGTATATATGTTAACAAGTGTAATATCCTCTTGTATTGATCCTTTCATCATTATATAGTGTCCTAGTTTATCTTTTTTTATGGTCTCTATTTCAAAGTTTATTTTTCCTCAAATGAGTATTGCTAGCCTCTCTTTCTTGCCACTGCTATTTGCATGATATACTTTTATCCATCCCCTCACTTTTAATCCATATGTGTCATTTGCCCCCTAAAGTGGATCTTTTGTAGGCAGCATATTGTAGGCCCTTATTTTTTTTTCATCCAATCTGCCACTCTTTGACTGGATTGGAGCATTTAGTCTATTGACCTTTAAGGTAATTATTGGTATATATTTCCATTTTAAACCTTGTTTTCCAGTTGTTTTGTATTTCTTAATGGTTCCTTTTTCTTTTTGTCTTTCCTTTTGTGGTTTGATGGTTTTCTTTTGTATTATGCTTTTGTTCTCTTTTGGGTTTTGTGAATCTATTGTGTGTTTTTGATTTGTGATTACTCTATTTTTCAGATGTTTTAACACATTCCAAACCCTTGCTTTAAACTGGTAATCATATAGGCTCAAACATACTCTTAAAAATCTATATTTTACTACTCTTTTCCCCCATATTTTATGATTTTGATGCCCTCTTTCACACCTTCATGTTTATCCTTTTGCTGGTCATTGTAGTTGTTGTCACTTTCTTTCACAGTATTTTTTTAATCTGTGTAGTGGCCTATTTAAGTCATTTACTTTTCAGCTGTGATTTTTCCCCCCCTACAGATTCTTCCTTCTTTTCTATTTAAAGAAGACCTTTCAATATTTCTGTTAGGATAGGTTTGGTATTGCTGTATTTTTTTTAAGTTTTTGCTTGTCTGAGTAATTCTCTCTCCTATTTTAAATGACATTATTGCTGGTAGAGTTTGCTAAGTTGTAGGTTTCCCTTTCAAATGTCAATTTCTTCTGGCCTGAAACCTTTTTGTAGAGAAATCAGTTGATAGGCTTAAGTGGGTTCCCTTTGTAACTCTGTTTTTACTTTTGCTGCCTAGAAACCTTTCTCTAACTTTGCTATTTTAATTATAATATGTCTTATTGTGGGTTTGTTTGGGTTCATCTTTTTTGGAGGGGAGCTTCTGTGCTTCCTTTACCTGGATATCTGTTTCCTTAGATTTGGGAGATTTTCAGCCATAATTTCTTCCAGTGTTTTCAATCCCCTTTTCTCTTCTGAGATCCTGTTATGCACAGATTGGCACACTTTATATTGTCCCATGCTACTGCTACTGCTAAGTCACTTCAGTCGTGTCTGACTCTGTGTGACCCCATAGACGGCAGCCCACCAGGCTCCCCTGTCCCTGGGATTCTCCAGGCAAGAACACTGGAGTAGGTTGCCATTTCCTTCTCCAATGCGTGAAAGTGAAAAGTGAAAACTGAAAGTGAAGTCGCTCAGTCGTGTCCGACTCTTCGAGACCCCATGGACGGCAGCCTACCAGGCTCCTCTGCCCATGGGATTTTCCAGGCAAGAGTACTGGAATGGGGTGCCATTGCCTTCTGCATATTATCCCATAGGTCTCATATATTGCTTTCATTGTTTTTCATTTGTCTTTTTGTCTGCTGCTCTTATTGGGTGATTTCCATTATTCTACCTTCCAGATCATTTATTCATTTTCTGTATCATTCATTTTGCTATTGATTTCCTTTAACTTGGCTTTAATCTCAACAAATAAGTTTTCTAGTTTTTCTTGATTCTTCTTTATAGTTAACTTGTTACAGAGATCTGCATTTCTGTTGATAACCTTTCTTAATTCTTCAGTAGTTTTATTACCTCCTTTTTGAACTCAGGGTCTAGTAGACTGGATAAGTTTGTTTCTTTTTTTTTTTTTTTATCTTTTCCTTACAGGGGAATTGTCTTGATCTTTTAAATGGGTATGGTCCCTCTTCATTTTACTTACATTTTTCTGACTCTGTTAATTTAGGAGAAATAGCTATCTACTGTGGTCTTAGAGGACTGATTTTATGTAGGAGCATCCCTGGGTAGCCTGCATGAGTCTAATATTTGGTGCGAGGGCTCTTTTTAGTACAGGTGCTTGTCAAGTCTTTTCTCAGTATGTGCTGGCCATTATCCCCTTGATGGGGGTGTGACTGTTATTGTGACCAGAGCTTCCAGTGGATATTGAGCAGGGCCTCCTCTTCTCTCTGTGGTTCTCAGAGCCCTGTTGGGAACAGAGCTGCTCCCCAGTTGTTGGAGTAGAAATCCCCAGATCCATTTCAAAGCTGTGGTATGAGAAAGGCAGGACTGGAGTGCTCCCACTGGGAGAGAAACCACTGCGTAATTCCTCTGCAGAAGCTGCCCACTGGGAGTGCACTCTGTGGTGTTGCCTGTCAGTCATCATGTGGGCTCATAAAGTGCACTGTTGGAATTGCCCTTGACCCCTTCTCAACCATTGGAACGCAGGAAATTGGCCTGGGTTACCCTCAAGCACTGTGCTCACAAAACCACTAGCACAGATCTACAGGCTCAGGTCCCCTGTAGTTAGGCACCTAAACTGTCATGGTCACACACCTGGACCTGCCATGAGAGCTACAGACCCCAGTCCCACCTGTATATATGCATGCCCCCAAAGCTTGCAACTGTTAATGCCAGACCTGCCCCAGCCACAGGAGCGCCAGTAATCTGCTTGTATGTCCAACAGGTGCTGAGCTTGCAAAACCACCAGCATGGCATAAATCTATAGATCGATCAGCCACTGAGACAGCTCAGATTTCAGCCCCACCTCCAAATGTGGGCATCACTCCAGCTCTTGCATCCTCCCAGAGCTCATAAAGGAAGATCCACACTGCTTTGAGCACACAGAGATTAAAGATGCTCTGGTGGGGCCCTGCTCTTCCCTTCTCTCGAGGGTTACTGTATTAACAATGGGGCTTCTACAGCAGATTCAGGGTCAATCCTGTTTACACCTCTGAAGCGCACTCCACCTCCTTCAGGCTGTTTCTGCACAGCCAACCCCTGTCCTGTCCCCTGGACCCCAAGTTTCAGCACTCAGCCTGTGATGTCCACTAGCAGACGTGTGTCCTTGGCTAGGGATTGCAGCGAGGTGGACAGGACCATTAGTGCCAATCTCTCTCTGTTCTGCCTGTGGCAGACCAGTTACTACACACTCCCCAGTCTCCGAAGCTCTCTTTCCGTCCTGGTTGACATTTCAGCCAGTGAAAGGGGTTCCCAGGGTGAAGGAACCTTTCCTCTTTCACAGGTCCTTTCTGAGGGCATAGATCCTGTCCCAACTCCTTTTTCTCTTCCTACCCAGTTTCTTGGTGATCTTTCTTGCAACTTCAGTTGTATGAGTTCTGTCAGCTTTCAGAAGGTATTCTGTGAGAATTACTCCACATGTAGATGCATTTTTGATGTATTTATGGGAGGAGATGGACTCCACATCTTTCTTTTCCACCGTCTTGATCTCTGATACAATTTTTGCCTTCATTTTTTTTCTTCTAAATTAATTTATGTTTTTTCATAAGCTAATCATACTAGTTTATTTAATTCCTAACTATGTGCAACTCTATAATCAGTAAAAAGGTTTTTGTTTTGTTTCCTCTACATAAAGGCCTACAGCAGTGAATTCTTTGATTTCAAGATATGGATTTCAGGAGCAGCTTCTTTACTGTGAGTTTGATTTAAATTGCATTTCACATAATTGGCTTTTGAATAGACTAAATATAAAACTTAACTAATTATAGTATTTTTACCTCTTTTAATCTTAAAACTTATTAAAATATTTCTAGTTGCTAAGTTTCTCTATACCATTTTTCATGTATGTGTCTTATCTGTTATATTCACCATGTAGTATTAGGTACCTCAAAAGAATGGGATTTTTAAAGAAATTGTGTGTGTCTATAAAATACTCTGTTGTGTGTATGCATATATAGAGAGATTTAAAATTTTAGGATTAAGAATAATTTTCACTTTGTTCTTACCAATTTTTACTAAATTTTTTTATGAAAGTAAGTGTGTGGGGGCTTTCCTAGTGCCTCAGATGGTAAAGAATCTGCCTGCAATACAGGAGACCTGGGTTCAATCCTTGGATCAGGAAGATCCTCTGGAGTAGAAAATAGCAACCCACTCCAGTATTCTTGCCTGGAAAATGCCATGAACAGAGGAGCTAGCTGGTGGGTTATCATCCATGGGGTGTTTAGCTAAAAAAATTTTAAAAAAAGCTTATAGCATTAAAAGTATATTCTTAGCATTTAAAAAATAAGTAATTCTCTAAAATAATGTTGGTCCATTGCCTATTTTGTATGTGAAACTTTTTTTTTCAAACTGTAAACTTTTTATTTTGTCTCGGTGTATAGCCGATTAACAATGTGGTAGTTTATATGTATATATATGGCTGAGTTCTTTCGCTCTTCATCTGTGAAACTCTTAAGAGGTTTTGAAGGCTTTTTTTTTTTTTTCCTAAGCTTGGCTGGAATAATTTTTTAAAGCAGTGGCTTAATTTTTCAACTCCGGTATCTATGCAAGTATAAGAATTAAAATAAATAATGGAAAAGAAATTCAAATTCAGAACCAAAAGTTTAATTTTTATTTACTACCAAAAGTTTAATTTTTATTCACTATGTTTTTCAGAATGTGGAGATAAATTTTTTAAGACAAATTTAAAATTAAAAATGTGATGTATTTTGGAATCTGCTTAATTGGGTTTGGTGGAATTTCATTATCATGTAAACTTCTTTAAGTAATAACTGATAACTTGATAATTTTGGTCTGAATTTAGCTTGGATTTGTGTTGTACAATCACACAAAATTTTAAATTATGTGTTTGAAATCTAGACCTTTCTGATGTATTCTAATTTACTCAGCAATGGAATTCTGAAATTCATTTTTAAAACTAATTTTTATTTCTGTTAAAGGCTAAGTTTCCTGAATCATTTTGTCCCAGGCATCTTTTGAATGCTCTTGTTGGTACACTTAGAAATAACTACTTCCTATCTGCTTTATCTTTTTTTTAGGGGATTGGTATTTAAAACAACAAAGTATGTAGTGTAGTTAAGTGTTACAGTTTAAATAAAAAGCATAAATTTGGTGTTAATAGCAGCACCAGTAGGTGGCAGAGTTGAAGTTTACACTATCTGGGTCCATACCCATCCTCTTAACCATGCATTATACTTCTGTTATAGGTAGGGTTTTAATGTGTTGCTTCAGTTTAAACAGTGGAAGTATAATAATTTATACAGATTTTCATGGCTTCATTTTACACTGTTGATTCTAATAGGATCCAGGTGTCTTGATTTTCTAAATATGAGAATATTGAACTTGGTTACACCAGTGATTGTGTATTATCTATTCTGAAAGTGTATAGTCATCTACTTTTAATCATGAGATAGATAATGGAATGTTTTTCCAAAATAACTCAGACTAAACAGTTCAACATTAATATTAATTAGTTTGAATTACAGTTCAGCATCTTTATCTAGTTGACACATTTTCCTAAATTTATGACATGAGTATTCTCATAAATGGCAGAAAAGTTTTGTCTAAAATATAATGTCTTTATTTAGTAGGCAATTTGAATTTTAAATTGCTTTTTTTAAGGATAATAAATAAATGGTGAAATTGTAAAGTGTTTTTGAGATTTTTATCTGCTCTGTTTCTATTTGTTTTTCTTTTAAGCTGTTCTTGAAGAACTTGTTAATGATGGACGCTTACGAGGCACTGTGGTTGGTGGGAGACAGGATAAGGCAGTGTTTATCCCTGACATTTACTCCAGAACACAGAGTACTTGGGTGGATTCTTTTCTCAGGCAGAATGGCTATCTGGGTAAATTTTTTTTTTTTTTCTTTAAACGAAAAATCATTTCTAATGTTAAACACATTCTTAGAAAGACTGTATTAACCCTGGGAGTGAGTACACATGTACTTTACTGTTGGCCAGCACACTAGAGTGGTTCTCTTTGAATATGAAAGTAGTCACATTGAAGGTTTTTGTGAGTCATGCAACTGAGTTTAATTCCATAGTCACTGAACAGTTGTAATGTAGAAAGGCCAAAGCTGGTATTGATTGTTACCAGCCTTCCAGTAATGTGATACTATATATCAAATACTTCCAGTTCTTTTTAATTCATAAAAAGTAATTGTTTTTATAACTTATAACTTATGAAGTTGCCTGGTTTACATAATCTTAGAAATACTTTATTGGCTGTAAGTTTTATCATTTTTATTAGTTATCCACTATTTCAGAAACATTGAAGTTGTACTAAATTCTGTTTCTGAGGTTCCATCATTTGGATGAAATACATTGATTGAATTTAATCATTAAAACAAGTAGTGCGTGTATGTATTAGTCACTCAGTCATGTCTGACTCTGCTACCCCATGCACTGTAGAGGACCAGGCTTCTCTGTCCATGGAATTCTCCAGGCAAGAATACTGGAGTGGGTTGCCATTCCCTTCTCCAGGGGAATCTTCCCAACCCAGAGACCGAATCCAGGTCTCCTGCATTGCAGGCAGATTCTTTACTGCCTGAGCCACTAGAGAAACCCGAGAGATGAGTTACCTAAAAATAAGTAACCTATAAGTCATTAGATAGTTAGTTCAGTCACTCAGTCGTGTCCAACTCTTTGCAACCCCATGAATCGCTGCACGCCAGGCCTCCCTGTCCATCACCAACTCCCAGAGTTCACTCAGACTCAGGTCCATCGAGTCGGTGATGCCATCCAGCCATCTCATCCTCTGTCATCCCCTTTTCCTTCTGCCTCCAATCCCTCCCAGCATCAGAGTCTTTTCCATTGAGTCAACTCTTCGCATGAGGTGGCCAAAGTACTGAAGCTTTAGCATCATTCCTTCCAAAGAACACCCAGGGCTGATCTCCTTTAGAATGGACTGGTTGGATTTCCTTGCAGTCCAAGGGACTCTCAAGAGTCTTCTCCAACACCACAGTTCAAAAGCATCAATTCTTCGGCACTCAGCTTTCTTCACAGTCCAACTCTCACATCCATACATGACCACAGGAAAAACCATAGCCTTGACTAGACAAATCTTTGTTGGCAAAGTAATGTCTCTGCTTTTCAATATGCTGTCTAGGTTGGTCATAACTTTCCTTCCAAGGAGTAAGCGTCTTTGAATTTCATGGCTGCAGTCACCATCTGCAGTGATTTTGGAGCCCAAAAAAATAAAGTCTGACACTGTTGCCACTGTTTCCCCATCTATTTCCCATGAAGTGATGGGACCAGATGCCATGATCTTCGTTTTCTGAATGTTGAGCTTTAAGCCAGCTTTTTCACTCTCCTCTTCCACTTTCATCAAGAGGCTTTGTAGTTCCTCTTCACTTTCTGCCATAAGGGTGGTATCATCTGCGTATCTGAGGTTATTGATAATTCTCCCGTTAATCTTGATTCCAGCTTGTGCTTCTTCCAGCCCAGCGTTTCTCAGGATATACTCTGCATATAAGTTAAATAAGCAGGGTGACAATATACAGCCTTGACGAACTCCTTTTCCTAATTGGAACCAGTTTGTTGTTCCATGTCCAGTTCTAACTGTTGCTTCCTGACCTGCATATAGGTTTCTCAAGTCATTAGCGTTCAGTTTAAATGTGTGCTAGAATGAGTACTGGTTTGACTTACATTTTCTTGACTTTCTGTAATGTGCCTTTGCAGCGAAGGATTTGAATTAAAATTTTGTTGTAATTAATTTTCTTAAATATTATTATTTGAGGACAAAGAGAGGTTGGTAGCTATCTCCAGTAACTTTAATGGCTGCAAATTTAAGTCTTAAATATTTTACTTTTTATATACTAGATCTTTTATTAGTATAAATTAGACTAGAGAATTGCTATCGTCAATTGTCTGTTAAAACATTTGAAAAATAAATTCCATTCCTTTTGCTGTGATAAGAAAAATTTCAATTTTTGTTTCTCTAATCATTACATTCCTTTATCCTCAGTTCTATTTTTATTGCCCTTTTGTCTTTTGTCCTCATGCTTCCCTTCGACTCCTCAGTTGGAGAGTAAAAGACAAAGCAGGATTAATGAAGTACTTGAACCAATTTATCTACAAATATGTTTAGTAATAAAAATTTGGGAGTGTAACATAGGGCCCCAGTGGCTCAGCAGTAAAGAATCTGCCTGCAGTATAGGAGACGCAGCAGGAGCCAAGGGTTTGATCCCTGGGTTGGGAAGATCCCCTGGAGAAGGAAATGGCAACCCTCTCCAGTATTCTTGCTTGAAAAATTCCATGGACAGAGAAGCCTGACGGGCACACTACAGTCCATGGGGTCTCAAAGAGTTGGACATAACTGAGCATGCGTGCAAACACAGCACAAGGTAATATAACTAGGAAAGAGGCTGTGATATGTTATATTCTTGAAAAATTCTATTAAAATACAATGCATTCCCAAAGAATAGATTTTGATAGAACTTAACATTTTCTAAGAATTCTAAGAGTGATTAACAATTCTATTCCAATCTTGTAATGCATTTCTAGAATTTGATGCTTTATCCAGACTTGGAATCCCAGATGCTATGAGCTACATAAAGAAAAGATATAAGACTACACAACTCTTGTTTTTGAAAGCAGCTTGTGTTGGCCAAGGACTTGTGGATCAGGTGGAAGCATCAGTAGAGGAAGCCATCAGCTCTGGAACATGGGTTGATATTGCAGTATGTTTTATCTTTTTCTTCTTAATTTTCCTTTAAGCCAAGAACAGCTGGTATTTCACTAGTATATGACCATTTTAAGAATTAGGATACAGCTCTCAGGAGGAATACTTTCATGGTTGGGGGAGGGAGAGGGATATAATGAAAATGATAATTTCAGATGGTAGAAAGAGCTAAGAAGAAATGTGTATTGGAGACAAAGGTATCAAGAATTGAAGTTAGATTGTGAGTTTATGAGAGGAAGGAAGCGTGACTTGGAGGTTTAGGGCCTGATTAACGGAATGGAAAGTGGGTCCATTGGTTAAGATCAGGGAACAGTGGGGAAGAGAAGATGGGAGCTGGGTTCTGGACACACCCGGAGGCACAAACCAAGTTGTTTTGAACAGGACATGTTAAAGTTTGAGATGCCTGTTTAGGTATGGGTTGAGGTAGGTTAGGGAAGCAGTAAGACATGTGATTTCAGAGTTCAGAGTGGTGATAAAATTAGAAATATAATTTGGGAGGTTGTTCAGCATATAGATGGTTCCAAAACCATTGAACTTAATGAGATCACTTAGGGAGGGCATATACATAACAAATGGTTGATCTGTATTATATCGCACTTATACTTTGTTTTCATTTTGTTTGTAATTCTAGCCTCTGCTACCCAGTTCCTTATCAGTTGAAGATGCTGCAATATTGCTGCAACATGTAATGAGAGCACTCAGCAAACAGGCTTCAGCTGTAGTCTTTAGTGATACTATTGTAGTCAGTGAAAAATTTATAAATGATTGTACAGACCTGTTCAGTGAACTGATGCACCAGAAAGCTGAAAAGGTATGCCAGATTTCCTTTCGCCTACTGATTTAACAGTATTTTCACATTACAGTCATCTGATGACTTTTGAAAATAAGGTAAGCCATATACCCAAAACTGAAAACTGTTTCATACATTATTTTCCTTCACTGCATCATTCCTTATTTCCTCTCCTGGATTTGTTTTTCTCCTCCTTCATTCCCATCAGAATATAGAAGTTAGAACATAGGAAGCTGATTTTATAAATCAAAATCTTATCAATGAAATTATACACTTATCGCCTGAGAGTATTTGTCCAACATTAAAATCCATAAAAATGATACCAGTGTATTATATGCATAATATAGAGTGTATCTATTTATCAATACACATTATATTTACTATATCTAGCAGAACCTCATAATTTTACCTATTTAGTAGTTACCAGCCAGATGACTTAATGAGGAAAGAAATTGTTACTATCCACATTGATTAGTTCCTCAGAGCAACTGCTGTGGAAGTGTTTAGAAGCAGAGGTCATACCATGTCTGCTTTAATGACTGTTGAATTCATGTTTCTGGTTAACAGCACCCCCATAATAAAGCCTGCTCACAAATAGGTAGAAAAAACCCATTTATATCTCAGACTTAATAATTCATGAGGGCCTATTAAGTATATAATTTGTGTTTATCTGTATTCCTTCTAAGCTCCTTAATAGTCTTTAAAATGACATAACTTTTCTATATTTGGCCTGCAAACCAGCAGAGAGGAGTGTAAAGTACACTGGATTGATATCTGTAAACCTGAGTTCTAATTTCAGCTTGTTGACCCTGTAGGTGTTTGACTAATAGACCTCCAGTTCCCCCATCTTCAAAGAAAAGGATGATGCCTATTCTTAAAAGGATAAATGTGAATTAAGGAATGATGTAAATAAAATGTCTGATACATGTTAGCTACCAGTTAGTAAAGGACTACATTATTATTTTCATTTGTGACCTTTCACTAAACTGCAGTTTAACACTATCATTTTTTTTCTTGTTTTCCTCCCTCCAACCACAAAAATAAATTCAGGGGGAAAAAAATTCCTTTGTTTGAACTGTCATTTCAAATAAAATGACACTCAAACAAAATGATACAACATTTCATTGGAAAACTGAAAAGGAAATATTTTCAACAAAATGTTTTTCACTACAGATTTAGAACCATTTTCTGAACTTTTAAATAGTTCATTGTTTCTAACATAAATTTATAAAAAAGCAGAGATCAAGAATGAGTCCAGAGTGGGGAAGAGTTTACATGACTAAGTATGCAACTTATATGTGATCATTATTGTGGGAATGGAGATTTCATTATCTTTCTAGTCATCTCGGATATCCAAGTGGTACTAGACCATGGGAGTCTTGAAAAGAGAGGGAGAAAGGGTCACCTGGTAGGCAGTGGCAAAATTAGCCAATAACATTTAAAGAGGATTATATCCAGTACTGTGTGACCAGTTAGTTGTTAAGTGATCAAGCATAGGATTTCTCATTACCTGGTGATAATTACAAGAAGTCAAGGACAACAGGGAAGGAGATTGATTTGGGGCAAGGACTAACAATCTGAGTGGCAGCTGAGACAAAGCTCTATAATTCTTAGCAGTGAAACCAAACAAAAAACAATTAGGATATGAGTATATAAACAAGTTTTATTTTATGCATTTTGTAATATTTTATATATTTGCCTACAAAAAATAAGCATGTTTTATTTCAGGAAATGAAAAACAATCCTGTTCATTTAATCACTGAAGAAGATCTGAAACAAATCTCCATTTTAGAAAGCATTAATACAAGTAAAAAGGATAAAAAAGATGAACGAAGGAGGAAAGCAACAGGTAACAAATTATTAACAACATGGAAGATTCAAGATGAGTTTTTTATTCATTGCCATGAACTTTGTATTTATCAGACCTTTAGGAAGGCCTTTTGTTTAATTCACCTGCTGATATTAACCACATCTTTTGCTAATGAATTAACTTGATTATAAAAATGAAAATATTGATGGTTACTCTTCATTTTGTGAGAATTAAGCTAATTTCATGACCTCCTGTTCCCATTGCTGTTTAATGTTCCAGCCCTAGTAGCTTTCTTTTTCCTTCTTGATTCTCAGACTTTGCAAGTTTATGTTCACTTCTACCTGGAATGGTCTCATGAATTCAAGTAACTGTTTCCTTCTTATCATCAAGAGCTCCCCTTGAAATGTCATTTCCTCACAGAGGCCTGCCCAACCACCACCCAGAATAGTAGACAACATTGTCAGTCTCCATATATTATTCTCCTAGTTTTTTACATCACTTTTATGACTGTGATGTCTTTTATCATTTTGGAATCTTCTCCATCTCATTTATTGTTTCCCTAATACTTAGAGCACTCCTTGGCATATTTTAAGTGCTCCATAAGTATTTATTGAGTGAATGAATTTCCTGAGGGCCTGTTTTTATGTATTCTTTTAATTTAGAATCACTGGAAATTATCCTAGGTATCACTGGTATACTAGTAACTTGCATTGGGAAATTAACACACATTTTCCATACTTTTTGTAGTATGAAAAATTTTATTAGTGCTATATCAAGGTTAAAGAAATTAGATATTCAACGTATTTAATCAATAAATACAGCTATATTGAACATCCATTATAAAAACTTTATTTGCTGTGGAAGCTCACTACTTCAAGATTATTTTTCTCTTCAAAAATCTTTTTCTACAAAGTCAATAATGGTGTTCTGAAATTTCTCTATTCTAGGAAAACTAGAATATGGTAAATTACTGTAAAAAATCATAATTTTCATAGCAATGCATATTTTGTTATTTGAAGATTTAAATCCACTTAATCAGTTGGTTGTACTTACATCAGTATAACTAGTCTGCTTTATATCCTTCTTAAAATTCAGGGTCATCTGGTGTTCTGATACTGCTGTTAAATAGTTTAATTACAGTTCATGGAATAATGTCAAACATATTTACCATAAGAAATGTATTACCAAATGTAAAAAACACATTCACTTTAAACTTTAATTTGAAAGTTGTGTTTTTCTATCATAAAAGCAATAGAACTTACAGAAAATGATGAAATCTAGGTGGCTCAGCTGATAATCAGTCTGCTTGCAAAGTGGGAGACCTGGGTTCGATCCTGGGTTGGGAAGATCCCCTGGAGAAGGAAACGGCTACCCACTCCAGTATTCTGGCCTGGAGAATTCCATGGACTGTATAGTCCATGGGGCTGCAAAGAGTCAGACATGACTATGTGACTTTCAGTTCACTTTGACTTTAAGGGAATTCTACTTAGAGTTTAGAACAAGAATCTTTGTTTATACATATATATATCATTCTATTTTAAAAATGAATCTTTTATGAAATAATTTTCAATGTTATAATCCCATTATTATTTTATTTTGTCAAATAGATATTTTAAATGTAGATATATAATAGAGGAATACTCTAATTTATTGATAGTGTCTTAGTCTGTTTCTTGGTTTGTATTTTTTTAGTCTTTATTTGGCCAGTAGGTGATTGATATTTTTCCACTTAACCAATTTATGGTCAATAATTATTGAGTGCCTGTTATCTGTCCAGCATTGCCTTAACCCTGAGGATGTGAACATTAGTGAGAGAGGCTCCCTACTGTCAAGAAGTTCATTGTCTTTTTTAGGGTGGTGGGAGAGTCAGCATGTCTCCTGTAAACCTGGGGAATAATCTTTCAATCAAGAAGACAAACCCAAATTTGTGAGGTACTGGAATAGGGGCTGTTAGTGAGGCTGTGGTAACAGAGATAAACAACTTAGGGCACTTTTGAGGAAGATAGAAGGAAGCTAAAGGGATGAGTTTGGCCAGGAAAAAGTCAAAGCTTCAGAAAATAGATGTTATTACAGAAAGACTGCATTTAGAGTAAATAGGCTATCTAAGTGAGTTGCTTTAATTCAAATATTTCATCTTATTATTTATTAATTTTTATTGTTTGAATTTTTAAAATATTTTAATAAACCACAACATTAAAAAGTGGCTAAAAGTTAAGTTTATTTGGCAATATAGTGTCATTATTTCTAAAAACAGTATTAGGTAATACTAACTAATGTCATTTTCCCATCAGAGGGCAGTGGAAGCGTGAGAGGAGGCGGTGGCAGCAATGCCCGAGAGTACAAAATTAAAAAAACCAAGAAGAAAGGAAGAAAAGATGACGATAGTGATGATGAGTCATCTCACACAGGTGTGTAGCTCATTTTACTTCTCCTTTGTATGTGTGTGATTTTTTTTAACTTACTTTCTTAAGATGCATACAGTGAGGTGTCTGTGATTATGCAGGAAGTCCTTGCTTTGTGGAGTTTCACTGGGCACAATTTCACAGTTAAATAACACCAGTACCCCAACAATGCAGTTCATATTTCAGTCACCAGGGTAGTGTACTGAGTAATTGCATAAGGTACAGACTTGGCTGCTGGCTCCTTAGTCCACAGATCACATAAATAACAGATGTGCATCATGGTCTGTGACAGTCACATCACTTATTTCCAAGTTTGTCAAAGACTGATCACTGTGCGTCTCTTAACTTGCTTTATGCACTGAAAACACAGCATGTAGTTTGTGTTACCTCCTTGTCCCCCAGTGATAAATCCATGTGACATTTTATAAAAATGCATAATCAAAAGAGGAAATTGGCCAACAAAGATGAATGTGTGGCAAAGGAAACTGATAACACTGGAAATATGAATCAAGAATAAGTGGAGTTGTAGAAGAAATATCTGACTGTGGGAATGTTGAAGTTGCCTCTGTTCAAGAAACTTTAGCTGCACAGAGGAGCTTGGTAAAGCACACGACGTAAATAAGGGAAATGATTATGACAAAAAGGATAAAGATGTCTTCAGGGTATGAAATTGACAAAAAAGCTTCACCTTAAAGGAATTCTCATAAGTGTTTCACAGTGTTGAGAGGGCAAAGAATAAAATGTTGGAAGCTGATTGAGAGTTAAAAAGGGAATATGACAGCTTGCTCAGGCATAGAAAAGGTGCTTGCTCTGTATTTTAAGTTACAGGATGAGACGAAGGTAAGCAGTGTTCAAATTATTCTTGATAAGTTTTTTACAAAGAAAGTATTTCCATTCTCAGTGTTTCTGATGCACTAAATTACAATGTACTATATTAGAATTATTAGTCTTATTTTTCATTTCCATATACATTCATAACCAGCAATAAGAACTTTGAATGTTTTCACAAACATTTTTAAAAGGTTACAGAACAATCATAAATTTTCCCATTGTTTATTACAAACACTTTGCAGTTACAGCTTGCATAGATTTTTATGGTCTCCCAGCTTCCATGCAAAGCAAAGTAGAACATTTTATGAAAAGTGACTCTGCAAATTGAAGTTAATAATAATTTTATCCAAAATTATTTAAATTAAAAATTATTAAAAATAATTTTAATTTTTATGGTAACACCTAATTGGTTGGTTGCTTGTATCTAAGCAGGGGAACTAGATATATGAATCTTTCTTTATCTAGACTTTAGTTAGTATTTGGTATGGTTAAGTTAGCAAGACACACCTTACGTTGCTTTTCTAAATAAAAGTATGATTTTTTTTATGTTTGTTTTAAAAATTAATGAAACTATGATACCTCCCCTTCTCCTTTTCCCCAGCACAAAGAGAAACTTGAAATGATGATTTGAGATTTTTTTTTTTACCTCTTCCACAGAATTTATTATTTATCGGCTTGGGAAGTATAAATATCAAGTGACAAGGCTTCAGATGTTAATATGCCACTACTTGTAATAGAACAATTGCTTAAGATCTGTCTAAAGTATTCTAAAATAAGTCAAAATAGGTACTGTTCTCAACATACATAAAGCAATATTAATTAACAGAAAAGTATCTTGGAAACTGTGAACTCAACCCTTATTTTTAATTAGCATTAAGACTATTCTGTATGAGTTCCTCAGAGGTTAAACAAGGAGTTAGTGAAGGGGCATTTAAGAAAATACTTCTCTAAAATCTGTAGTCTTAAGTAATTGAGGCATTGTGATACTCCTTTTGTGTATAGTTTAGTAGGACAGGAGCTATAAAAGAATTTAAAGAAAAGGCAAATTTCAGTGCTTTTGAAAAACTGTTTTGTTGTAATCTCAGAAATGGGGGATGCAGTTTGATTCTCAGCTAAAATACACGCTCAACTCTGTGTAAAAGATTACCGGAAGGAAATAATACAGTTTAATAACTAGTCAAATACTATTTGATGTCAGAGAGCAGGAATGAATAGCAAAACTCAGGAAAAAAAAAAGGATAGTACTTTCCTATCCTAAAGCTACAAGAAGGAGCTGTACTTAGATCTTGATGCATACTGAAAATTGATTTTTGAGCTCTTCTGTTATCTCTAAGGTTTCACTTTTAGAGGCAATAACCTAATTTAGCTGGAAATAATCAGTTTTTTATACTTTAACAATTAATTATGGAAATATTGTTAGTTTTCTTTGCAACCCATACTTTTCCAAGTAAGTGAGTAGGCATGACATTTCCTCAGTTAACAATTATTTCCATTACATACAAATTTTCCTTGGCATAGAATTATTTTTGTGAGAGCAAAAATAATTATGGCTATAAAATTGTAGGTTTTTTTCATCCATGCCTGTTCAAAAAGACAGTTTTTAGCTTCATTCTACTAGAATTGTGGTTCACTTGATTATAAGGATGATTTGATTTTTAGTAAATATTTATAAAGAAGGACCGTCTGCTCCGTATCCATTGTTCAACAAAAAATTTATCCTAAGATTTTAACAATCCACTTGATTGTTTTGATTTCCAGATATTTGCATCATCCTAGTTAGATTAGGGGGAGAATCATCGTTACTATTTTTGACTGACATGTAGAAAACAAGTTAAAATGTTATTACTCGAAATGCCACTATATATTCTATTTTAACAGTGTTTTCATTGCTTACTGCTATTTGACATGGGCAATTTTGGTGACAAAAGTTAACATTAGAGACTTTATGATCAGCAGTGAATAAATTACTATCTTATTAAATATATTATTTGCTTGTAGGTTGCTTACTTTGTTTTTTCCTGTGGCTCATTTTTTTTTTTACAGGAAAGAAGAAACCAGAGATTACTTTTATGTTCCAGGATGAGATTGAGGATTTTTTAAGAAAACACTTACAAGATGCCCCTGAGGAGTTTATTTCTGAGCTTGCAGAGTATTTAATAAAGCAAGTATATGTTTTTTGTTTTATGGTAGAGATTTAGTGAGTTACTAAAATTTTCACACCCTCATTGAAAACATATTTTGTTTTCAAAACTTCAAATTTAAGTCACTAAATTCTAGATTTTGTTTGCTTATAGTAGTTCAACAAATATTTAAGTGTGCTGGGCAAGGCAGTGCCGAAAATACAGGGCAGGAATGTGGAGGCAGTCTCATCTCCTTCTCTCTTCCAGTCCTAGTTGGAAGAAAACAACATTGCATGAAAAGTAACATCTAAAATGAAAAGATTATTCTCTGTCAAACAGAAGATAAACAGTGCACTTGTAGAGAGAAAATAAAGTAACAAACTGCCCTTAGAGAAAATAAATTTAGACAGCACTACCTTATAAATGAGCCAGGCTAAATTTATTTTTATACAGAAATAAATTGTATATAACGACTATCCCTAACTACCATGAAGTTTTCCCACAAGTTAGTCTGTATGTATAAGCTTCTCTAAATGCAATCCAGGAGCCCAGTGCATCTAACTAACTTTTTGAATTTAGAAACAGAGCTTTTGTAGTCAAATTTTAAAAAATTTAAATGAATGTTCTTGTGCATAAACATGTTACATAGTTATATTTTTCATATATAAAAAGTCAAAATAGTTACTGTTAACCATTTGCCACTACATTTTAAAAGTCTATTCTGTGTTTAGCATAAGGATTTTTAAAAATACAGATCTTCTTATAGTACTTTAGAAATTGAGAGTTTAAGTTATTATTCCTGAGAATGGGAAACAAATTTATAATCTGCTGTATTTATACCAGATTACCTAATTTAAAAAGTTGCTCTAAACTGAATTTGAACTGAAGCTTTTGTTAAAACTGTTTTTCTTATTGTCTTTAGTGCAATAAGTTTAATTACTTTATAACTTCAAATTAATTATTCTTAATTTTAATTTCTGGAATTAGAGGAAAAATTCTTGTGAACCATTCTCCAAATCTTCTTTTTTTTAAATAGAGATCTTTTTAAAGCCTTATATCCATAGAAGCAAAGTTTCCTATCTACATAAACCCAGGGCATTTTAATGAACTAAATATATTTATCTTACTCATAGACCTTTAAATAAAACTTACCTCGAGGTGGTACATTCAGTTTACATGACTTCAACTTCTTCAGCCTCTGGAACTGGTAGAAAGCGCACGATCAAGGACTTGCAAGAAGAGGTTTCAAACCTTTACAATAATATTCGATTATTTGAAAAAGGGATGAAGTTCTTTACAGGTATTATACTTAATAGTGTTTTTTCATTGATTCTCAGTTGTTCTTAGACATTCATTTTAATAAAGCATCTTTATTTTCCAGATGATACCCAAGCTGCTCTTACAAAACACTTGCTGAAAACAGTGTGTACTGATATCACTAATCTCATTTTCAACTTCTTAGCTTCGGACTTAATGATGGCAGTAGATGATCCTGCAACCATTACCAGTGAAGTAAGTTAGTGTTTTTCTTGCCACTCTTGATGTGTTTTGCTTTGAAGTCCAAGCACATTTTATTTTCTCACATCCTAAAAGGAAAATGAAATTCAGGAAGGAGTTTTTAGAAATCTGTCCGATTTTTAGTTCAGGTTTAGTACACTGTATATACAGTTGCTACCAGGACTGGTAATATGACCAGTCTATTAACAGTAATAATAAAAGGAAATACTAGACATTGTGTCTGGAAATGGCTGTAATAAATATGATAGCATGCATGCTTGGCCTTCTACTTCCTGTTAGCATATAGAAAGTAACAGGAGAACATCATCTCTTTTAAAAAAGATAAGTTCTTAGGCTTCCCAGGTGGCACAGTGGTAAAGGATCCATCCACCTGCTAGTGCAGGATACACAGGTTCAATCCCATGGACAGAGAAGAATGGCAGTCCACATGTAGTCCAGTTCAGTTCAGTCGCTCAGTCATGTCTGAGTCTTTGTGACCCCATGGACCCCATGAATCGCAGCACACCAGGCCTCCCTGTCCATCACCAACTCCCGGAGTTTACTCAAACTCATGTCCAGCGAGTCGGTGATGCCATCCAGCCATCTCATCCTCTGTCGTCCCCTTCTCCTCCTGCCCCCAATCCCTCCCTGCATCAGGGTCTTTTACAAAGAGTCAGCTCTTTGCATGAGGTGGCCAAAGTACTGGAGTTTCAGCTTCAGCATCAGTCCTTCCAATAGGACTGATCTCCTTCAGAATGGACTGGTTGGATCTCCTTGCAGT